>NC_069502.1:679979373-679984373 GCF_027579735.1 Bombina bombina | reverse complement strand
CCGATATAGATCGCAGTTTGCGGCGCAAGCGAGGGAACTGGCGTCACCCGCAGTTTTAGCTCGCAACTCGAGCTATCCCATATAAGTCGCCGTCAGATGCTAACGTGCCGTAAGTCTGACAAACCAGCGATGTCCAGAAATCTGCGTAAGTACAAATTTCTGGCGTCGCCAGTGACTTGCGGCACGTTAGAAACTGCCGGCGCCTATAAAACCTGACTAAAGTCTAAAACACCCGCACTGTCTAACACGCCTCCCTAACATAGCCCGACAAGTCTAACACGCCTCCCTAACATAGCCCGACACGTCTATCCCTCTATCCGCTATCCCCCCTCACTATCCTAACAATAAAAAAGCTATTAACCCCTGAACCGCCGCTCCCGTACCCCGCCGCAACCTAATAAAGTTATTAACCCCTAAACCGCCGCTCCCGTACCCCGCCGCCAGCTATATTATATCTATAACCCCCTAAAGTGAGCCCCTAACACCGCCGCCATCTATATTAAAATTATTAACCCCCAATGTAAACCCCTTACACCGCCGCCATCTCTATTAAAATGATTAACCCCTAATTTAATCTACATACCCCGCCGCCAGCTATATTATCTATATTAACCCTAAGTATATTATAGTTAATATAGGTATTACATTATATATATTAATTATATTAACCCTAATTATATTAGGGTTAATATAGTTAATATAGTTACTATAGTATTTATATTAACTATATTAACTCTATCTAACCCTAACACCCCTAACTAAATTTATATTAAATTAATCTAATTCATTTATAAACTAAAATGTTCCTATTTAAATCTAAATACTTACCTATAAAATAAACCCTAAGATAGCTACAATATAATTAATAATTACATTGTAGCTATGTTAGGGTTAATATTTATTTTACAGGTAAATTGTTAATTATTTTAACTAGGTATAATAGATATTAAATAGTTATTAACTATTTAATATCTACCTAGTTAAAATAATTACCCAATTACCTATAAAATAAATCCTAACCTAAGTTACAAATACACCTACACTATCAATAAATTAAATAAACTACAAACATCTATCTAAAAATACAATTAAATTAACTAAACTAAATTACAAAAAAAAACAAACACTAAATTACAAAAAATAAAAAAAGATTACAAGATTTTTAAGCTAATTACACCTATTCTAAGCCCCCTAATAAAATAATAAACCCCCAAAATAAAAAAAATTCCCTGCCCTATTCTAAATTAAACAAATTTCAAAGCTCTTTACCTTACCAGCCCTTAAAAGGGCCTTTTGTGGGGCATGCCCCAAAGAATTCAGCTCTTTTGCATACAAATACAATACCCCCCCCCATTACAACCCACCACCCACATACCCCTATTCTAAAACCACCCAAACCCCCCTTAAAAAAGCCTAACACTACCCCCCTGAAGATCTCCCTACCTTGTCTTCACCACACCGGGCCGAACTCCTGATCCGATCCGGGCGATGTCTTCCTCCAAGCGGCAAAGAAGAATTCTTCCTCCGGCGATGTCTTCCTCCAAGCGGCAAAGAAGAATTCTTCCTCCGGCGACGTCTTCCTCCAAGCGGCAGCAAAGTCTTCATTCTTCCGGTGGCATCTTCAATCTTCTTTCTTCGCTCCGCCGCCGCGGAGCATCCATCCCGGCCGACTACTGAACTTGGAATGAGGTACCTTTAAAATGACGTCATCCAAGATGGCGTCCGCCGAATTCCGATTGGAACAGCCAATAGAATGCGAGCTCAATCTGATTGGCTGATTGGATCAGCCAATCGGATTGAACTTGAATCTGATTGGCTGATTCAATCAGCCAATCAGATTTTTCTAACTTAATTCCGATTGGCTGATAGAATCCTATCAGCCAATCGGAATTCGGCGGACGCCATCTTGGATGACGTCATTTAAAGGTACCTCATTCCAAGTTCAGTAGTCGGCCGGGATGGATGCTCCGCGGCGGCGGAGCGAAGAAAGAAGATGCCACCGGAAGAATGAAGACTTTGCTGCCGCTTGGAGGAAGACGTCGCCGGAGGAAGAATTCTTCTTTGCCGCTTGGAGGAAGACATCGCCGGAGGAAGAATTCTTCTTTGCCGCTTGGAGGAAGACATCGCCCGGATCGGATCAGGAGTTCAGCCCGGTGTGGTGAAGACAAGGTAGGGAGATCTTCAGGGGGGTAGTGTTAGGCTTTTTTAAGGGGGGTTTGGGTGGTTTTAGAATAGGGGTATGTGGGTGGTGGGTTGTAATGGGGGGGGGTATTGTATTTGTATGCAAAAGAGCTGAATTCTTTGGGGCATGCCCCACAAAAGGCCCTTTTAAGGGCTGGTAAGGTAAAGAGCTTTGAAATTTGTTTAATTTAGAATAGGGCAGGGAATTTTTTTTATTTTGGGGGTTTATTATTTTATTAGGGGGCTTAGAATAGGTGTAATTAGCTTAAAAATCTTGTAATCTTTTTTTATTTTTTGTAATTTAGTTTAGTTAATTTAATTGTATTTTTAGATAGATGTTTGTAGTTTATTTAATTTATTGATAGTGTAGGTGTATTTGTAACTTAGGTTAGGATTTATTTTACAGGTAATTGGGTAATTATTTTAACTAGGTAGATATTAAATAGTTAATAACTATTTAATAGCTATTATACCTAGTTAAAATAATTAACAATTTACCTGTAAAATAAATATTAACCCTAACATAGCTACAATGTAATTATTAATTATATTGTAGCTATCTTAGGGTTTATTTTATAGGTAAGTATTTAGATTTAAATAGGAACATTTTAGTTTATAAATGAATTAGATTAATTTAATATAAATTTAGTTAGGGGTGTTAGGGTTAGATAGAGTTAATATAGTTAATATAAATACTATAGTAACTATATTAACTATATTAACCCTAATATAATTAGGGTTAATATAGTTAATATATATAATGTAATACCTATATTAACTATAATATACTTAGGGTTAATATAGATAATATAGCTGGCGGCGGGGTAGGTAGATTAAATTAGGGGTTAATAATTTTAATATAGATGGCGGCGGTGTAAGTGGCTTACATTAGGGGTTAATAATATTAATATAGCTGGCGGCGGTATAGGGGGATTAGGTTAGGGGTTAATAATTTTTATATAGGTGGCGGCGGTGTAAGGGGTCAGATTAGGGGATAGATAAGGTAGATGGAGGCGGTTTTAGGGGCTCACAGTAGGGGGTTAATTTATGTAGATGGCGGCGGGGTCCGTGAGCGGCGGTTTAGGGGTTAATAACTTTATTAGGGATTTCGGGGGGGGGGGGGGGATCGCGGTTGACAGGCAGATAGACATTGCGCATGCGTTAGGTGTTAGGTTTATTTTAGCAGCCAGTTTAGGGAGTTACGTGGCTCCAATAGTCAGCGTAAGGCTTCTTACGGCTGCTTTTTGTGGCGAGGTGAAAATGGAGTAAGTTTTCTCCATTTTCGCCACGTAAGTCCTTACGCTGCATATTGGATACCAAACTGCGCGGGTTTGGTATACCTGCCTATGGCCCAAAAAACTACGGGCGACGGCAGAAATATACGCGCGTAACTTCTAGGTTACGCCGTATATAGGATACCAAACCCGCGCAAATATTGGCGTCGCCGGCTTTTGCGGGCGACGATTTTTATCGGATCGACCCCTAGATTCTCACATACATACAACCTTGCAAATTAGTTTAATTATCCAAATTGTAACAGCTGGGATCCTGTGTTGGTTCCACAGCTGAATGCACACAAATGTCTTTCTATTGGATTACATATTTGATGACAACTTCCTTTTTTGATACACAAATGTGTATAAATTGCCAACAATTGTTAATGATGACATTCACTTTTTTATCTGATGAAACAACCCTTGCAGGTTGAGAAACGCGTCATAAAATATTAAAAATTATTTTTATTTGAAGTTGTCTGTGTTGTGGTTCATACATACCATCTGAACAACACACAAAAGATTACTCCTTTGCAACACCTGAAGTCCAGACAAGTCCAGACATCAGGAGACAAACACCAAGTTGCAACTAGGACAAGTGCTTTTGGAGCCTGGCTCCTACAGTGTACTAGCCACTGTTAAGTGCTAGCCTGCTCTCTTGCACTGGTTACAATACAGTGCCACACCATCTGGTAAGCATAAAATCTTCTTTTATCTGTACCTGCATTCCAGACGATATTACGCTATTGTGGCGCCCTCTCTCTATTCTTCTTCAACAGTTGTTCCACACTCTCTGGGATCAAGAGGAGCTGCCTGATTTATTATTCCATTCAAGAGGACATTTCCATTCCCTATTTACCACCAGCATATGGACAGTAAACAGGACTTATACGGTAGACTTGATCTACTATATTATTAGTATAATATTTGGTTTTAAATTGTATATTGTTTTCTTTTTAAATATCAGCGCTCTTTTATATCCCTCTATTGGGATATTTTTACTTGTTCACATTTAAGCCCTTCGGTGTCAATGTATCCAATTCATATGTCCATCTTGATTCCCTCTGTAGTAAGATGTTTCCCCTGTCACCCCCTCTCCTTGGGGCCGGGACATGGTCTATTAACGTGTATCGGAGATCACAGACATTATGTCCACTCTCTAAGAAGTGGCGGGCCACTGGTTGGTCAGACTCTCCATTTTTAATAGCCGCCCTGATGGAGCTTTTATGGTTGGCCATCCGTATCCGTAGATTATCACTAGTTTTGCCTACATAGAACAAACTGCACGGACAGTGTAATAAATAGACTACTCGTGGTACATGTCATCCTGTGCCTATGTACATACTTCTTCCTGCTCCTTGGATGATAGAAGAATTTGCCTGTGATCAACCCGTTACAAGTGGTGCACCCACTGCATTTGAAACACCCGGGCTTGACTTCCTCCAACCATGTTCTAGTTGAATAACAGTGCACTGGATCTGTAAGTTGTAGGATATCTTTGAGAGATTTTCCCCTCCGGTATCCAATTCTTGGTTCACCCATTCC
>NC_069502.1:679971873-679974373 GCF_027579735.1 Bombina bombina | reverse complement strand
CTAGAAGTCTTACGGAAAGATTTCGTAGCTTCAACATAATATTTCAAAGCTCTAACAACATCCAAAGAATGCAATGATTTCTCCTTAGAATTCTTAGGATGAGGACATAATGAAGGAACCACAATTTCTCTACTAATGTTGTTGGAATTCACAACTTTAGGTAAAAATTCAAAAGAAGTTCGCAACACCGCCTCATCCTGATGAAAAATCAGAAAAGGAGACTCACACGAAAGAGCAGATAATTCAGAAACTCTTCTAGCAGAAGAGATGGCCAAAAGGAACAAAACTTTCCAAGAAAGTAATTTAATGTCCAATGAATGCATAGGTTCAAACGGAGGAGCTTGAAGAGCTCCCAGAACCAAATTCAAACTCCAAGGAGGAGAAATTGACTTAATGACAGGTTTTATACGAACCAAAGCTTGTACAAAACAATGAATATCAGGAAGAATAGCAATCTTTCTGTGAAAAAGAACAGAAAGAGCGGAGATTTGTCCTTTCAAAGAACTTGCGGACAAACCCTTATCTAAACCATCCTGAAGAAACTGTAAAATTCTCGGTATTCTAAAAGAATGCCAAGAAAAATGATGAGAAAGACACCAAGAAATATAAGTCTTCCAGACTCTATAATATATCTCTCGAGATACAGATTTACGAGCCTGTAACATAGTATTAATCACGGAGTCAGAGAAACCTTTATGACCAAGAATCAAGCGTTCAATCTCCATACCTTTAAATTTAAGGATTTCAGATCCGGATGGAAAAAAGGACCTTGTGACAGAAGGTCTGGTCTTAACGGAAGAGTCCATGGTTGGCAAGATGCCATCCGGACAAGATCCGCATACCAAAACCTGTGAGGCCATGCCGGAGCTATTAGCAGAACAAACGAGCATTCCCTCAGAATCTTGGAGATTACTCTTGGAAGAAGAACTAGAGGCGGAAAGATATAGGCAGGATGATACTTCCAAGGAAGTGATAATGCATCCACTGCCTCCGCCTGAGGATCCCGGGATCTGGACAGATACCTGGGAAGTTTCTTGTTTAGATGAGAGGCCATCAGATCTATCTCTGGAAGCCCCCACAATTGAACAATCTGAAGAAATACCTCTGGGTGAAGAGACCATTCGCCCGGATGCAACGTTTGGCGACTGAGATAATCCGCTTCCCAATTGTCTACACCTGGGATATGAACCGCAGAGATTAGACAGGAGCTGGATTCCGCCCAAACCAAAATTCGAGATACTTCTTTCATAGCCAGAGGACTGTGAGTCCCTCCTTGATGATTGATGTATGCCACAGTTGTGACATTGTCTGTCTGAAAACAAATGAACGATTCTCTCTTCAGAAGAGGCCAAAACTGAAGAGCTCTGAAAACTGCACGGAGTTCCAAGATATTGATCGGTAATCTCACCTCCTGAGATTCCCTAACTCCTTGTGCCGTCAGAGATCCCCACACAGCTCCCCAACCTGTGAGACTTGCATCTGTTGAAATTACAGTCCAGGTCGGAAGAAAAAAAGAAGCCCCCTGAATTAAACGATGGTGATCTGTCCACCACGTTAGAGAGTGCCGAACAATCGGTTTTAAAGAAATTAATTGATATATCTTCGTGTAATCCCTGCACCATTGGTTCAGCATACAGAGCTGAAGAGGTCGCATGTGAAAACGAGCAAAGGGGATCGCGTCCGATGCAGCAGTCATAAGACCTAGAATTTCCATGCATAAGGCTACCGAAGGGAATGATTGAGACTGAAGGTTTCGACAGGCTGTAATCAATTTTAGACGTCTCTTGTCTGTTAAAGACAGAGTCATGGACACTGAATCTATCTGGAAACCCAGAAAGGTTACCCTTGTTTGAGGAATCAAAGAACTTTTTGGTAAATTGATCCTCCAACCATGATCTTGAAGAAACAACACAAGTCGATTCGTATGAGACTCTGCTAAATGTAAAGACGGAGCAAGTACCAAGATATCGTCCAAATAAGGAAATACCACAATACCCTGTTCTCTGATTACAGACAGAAGGGCACCGAGAATCTTTGTGAAAATTCTTGGAGCTGTAGCAAGGCCAAACGGTAGAGCCACAAATTGGTAATGCTTGTCTAGAAAAGAGAATCTCAGGAACTGATAATGATCTGGATGAATCGGAATATGCAGATATGCATCCTGTAAATCTATTGTGGACATATAATTCCCTTGCTGAACAAAAGGCAATATAGTCCTTACAGTTACCATCTTGAATGTTGGTATCCTTACAAAACGATTCAATAATTTTAGATCCAGAACTGGTCTGAAGGAATTCTCCTTCTTTGGTACAATGAAGAGATTTGAATAAAACCCCATCCCCTGTTCCGGAACTGGAACTGGCATAATTACTCCAGCCAACTCTAGATCTGAAACACAATTCAGAAATGCTTGAGCTTTTACTGGATTTACTGGGACATGGGAAAGAAAAAATCTCTTTGCAGGAGGTCTCATCTTGAAACCAATTCTGTACCCTTCTGA
>NC_069502.1:679917657-679966773 GCF_027579735.1 Bombina bombina | reverse complement strand
CACTTATTTGGCGCCTAAATGCTTTTTGGCGCCAAAATGACGCCACATCCGGAACGCCGACATTTTTGGCGCAAAATAACGTCAAAAAATGACGCAACTTCCGGCGACACGTATGACGCCGGAAACGGAAAATAATTTTTGCGCCAAAAAAGTCAGCGCCAAGAATGACGCAATAAAATGAAGCATTTTCAGCCCCCGCGAGCCTAACAGCCCACAGGGAAAAAAGAGTCAAATTTTTGAAGGTAAGAAAAAATGATTAAATCAAATGCATTATCCCAAATATGAAACTGACTGTCTGAAAATAAGGAAAGCTGAACATTCTGAGTCAAGGCAAATAAATGTTTGAATACATATATTTAGAACTTTATAAACAAAGTGCCCAACCATAGCTTAGAGTGTCACAGAAAATAAGATTTACTTACCCCAGGACACTCATCTACATGTTTGTAGAAAGCCAAACCAGTACTGAAACGAGAATCAGCAGAGGTAATGGTATATATAAGAGTATATCGTCGATCTGAAAAGGGAGGTAAGAGATGAATCTCTACGACCGATAACAGAGAACCTATGAAATAGACCCCGTAGAAGGAGATCACTGCATTCAAATAGGCAATACTCTCCTCACATCCCTCTGACATTCACTGCACGCTGAGAGGAAAACCGGGCTCCAACTTGCTGCGGAGCGCATATCAACGTAGAATCTAGCACAAACTTACTTCACCACCTCCATCGGAGGCAAAGTTTGTAAAACTGAATTGTGGGTGTGGTGAGGGGTGTATTTATAGGCATTTTGAGGTTTGGGAAACTTTGCCCCTCCTGGTAGGAATGTATATCCCATACGTCACTAGCTCATGGACTCTTGCTAATTACATGAAAGAAAAGTTGATGCAGCTGCAACATCAGCCATAGAAATGGCAGGCATGAGAAGCTAGCCAGAATATAAATAAGCTTTTCTTATATAAGATTCAAATTTCCAATCTAAAGGGTCTTTAAAAGAAGTACTATCTTCCATAGGAATAATAGTATGTTTAGCAAGAGTAGAAATAGCCCCATCAACTTTGGGGATCTTTTCCCAAAACTCTCAAGTAACTGCTGGCAAAGGATATGATTTTTTAAACCTTGAAGAAAGAATAAAAGAAGTACCAGGCCTATTCCATTCCTTAGAAATTATATCAGAAATAGCATCAGGAACTAGAAAAACCTCTGGAGTAACCACAGGAGGTTTATAAACAGAATTTAAATGTTTACTAGTTTTAATATCAAGAGGACTAGTTTCCTCAATATCCAATGTAATCAACACCTCTTAACAAGGAACGAATATACTCCCTTTTAAATAAATAAGTAGATTTGTCAGTGGCAATATCTGAGGAAGGATCTTCTGAATCAGATAGATCCTCAGAGGAGGATAATTCAGTATGTTGTCAGTCATTTAAAATGTTATCAACTTTATGAGAAGTTTTAAAAAAACTTATGTTTATTAGAAGGCGGGATGGCAGACAAAGCCTTCTGAATCGCATCAGCAATAAAATCTTTTATATTCACAGATATATCATGTACATTAGATGTTGAAGGAACAACACGCATTGTACTATTACTGGTGGACACATTCTCTGCATGTAAAAGCTTATCATGACAATTATTACATACCACAGCTGGAGATATAATCTCCACAAATTTACAACAGATCCACTTAGCTTTGGTAGAACTGTTATCAGGCAGCAGGGTTCCAACAGTGGTTTCTGAGACACGATCAGATTGAGACATCTTGCAAAAGTAAGAGAAACAACATAAAGCAAAATGATCAATTTCCTTATATGGCAAAAAAAAAAAAAAAATTCAAACAGCATAGCCCTCTGACATAGAAAAAGGCAAGAGGCATATAGGAATGGGGTTTTAAATAATGAAATTATTTGGCGCCAAGTATGATGCACAACGCAAACTGAATTTTCTTTGGCGCTAACATCCGGAAATTACATGTGCGTCATTGTAGACACAACCTTGTGCAAGGAACTTGGCATCAACTAAGATGCCGGAAATTACTAATTTGCGTGATCGGACGTACCTTCGCTCAAAAAAAACTCTGGCACCAAGAATGACGCAATAAACTTTAGCATTTTGCGCCCTCACGAGCCTAATTTTGCCCGCAAATTTTAATGAAAAAGCAGTCAATTGAAAAAAGACTATACCCCAGGTAAGAAAAATATTTTCCTAAGTATGTTTTCCCAAATATGAAACTTATAGTCTGCAAAAGGAAATATACATAAACCTGACTCATGGCAAATATAAGTACAATACATATATTTAGAACTTTATATTAATGCATAAAGTGCCAAACCATAGCTGAAAGTGTCTTAAATAATGAAAACATACTTACCAAAAGACACCCATCCACATATAGAAGATAGCCAAACCAGTACTGAAACAGTTATCAGTAAAGGTAATGGAATATGAGAGTATATCGTCTATCTGAATAAGGGAGGTAGGAGATGAATCTCTACAACCGATAACAGAGAACCGATGAAATAGATCTCCCACGAGGAAAACCATTGCATTCAATAGGTGATACTCCCTAAACATCCCTCTGACATTCACTGTACTCAGAGAAATCGGGCCTCAAAATGCTTAGAAGCGCATATCAACGTAAAAATCTTAGCACAAACTTACTTCACCACCTCCATAGGAGGCAAAGTTTGTAAAAATGAATTGTGGGTGTGGTGAGGGGTGTATTTATAGGCATTTTGAGGTTTGGGAAACTTTGCCCCTCCTGGTAGGATTGTACATCCCATACGTCACTAGCTCATGGACTCTTGCCACATGAAAGAAAACAGGTTGAAATAAAAACCTTGGCCTTGTTCTGACAAAGGCATGAACTATCACTCCAATAAGAACCAGGTCACACAAAAAATAAGACTTTTATTCTGGTTTGGCCTTGTTACAAATTATATTAAATTTCCAGGAACATCTCGTATGTTCCTGCTTTTGTGAAGGGAACAATTTGGTTCCTAGAGTGATAAAACAACTATTTACTCAGTTCTTTCTCTTGGACATCTTGTCCTGAGAGAGGAAACCCCCTTTTTTTTTTAAAGTCAAAGTAGAATAATGGCAACGAGACCAGGTCCAAACAAAATCTTTCCATGAGAAGGAAAATAAAAAAGTCTGTATTGGGAAACCATGTCAGCTGACCATGATTTCAGTCATAAGGCCCATCTGGTTAAAACTGCTAATGACATTCTTAGCATTAAAGTTGAATATTTCAAGAATTGCATCTTAAAATTACGTGAAACCCAACATTTTTCTTTCATGATTTAGGTAGAACATGCATTTTTAAACAATTTTACAGTTATTATACAATTTGCTTAATTCTTGGTATAATGTGTTGAAGGAGCAGTAATGCACTACTGGTTTCTAACTGAACAAATGGGTGAGCCAATGACAATCGGTTTATATATGCAGCCACCAATCAGCAGCTAGAACTTATGATCTTTGCTGCTCTGGAGCTTACCTAGATAAACATTTCAGCAAATATAACAAGAGAAGTACACAAATATAAGTAAATTGGAAAGTTGTTTAAAATCACATGCTCTTTTTTAATCACAAAAGAAAAAAAATTGGGTTTCATGTCCCTTTAAGAGAAGGCATTAACTGACCTTAGAAGTTTCAAACAATGCAGAAAAAAAAAAAAAAGAATGAACCGATATTTGATCAGTAAAGCTGTTACACCAAAGAGTGGAGGCTCCTGTAACACAAGCAAAGCTATTAACAATTTAGGAAACCGGCCTGCCAAAAAGCCTTTCTTTGAAAGTTCTCCAGTTATCGGTCCATAGTGAGTTAATAGTAGTGCAAAAAAGTGGAAAGTGCACAGTCAACCAGTTTAGCAAAGCTCTAAAAGCCAGAGGGGAAAAATACATTTTAAAATGTTTGGGGCCTGAAATTCAGTAATATCCTCTTTAGAACTAGCAGCAGATTTGAAAATCCACAAACCGCACAAGCCCTATAAAACCCCCTCTCACCTACCTCAGTCTTTAATCTGCTTCCACTGGAGGTGGTTGAAGAATGAAGGTTTGCATTTGGTTCTTCAGAGAGAGGGATTTTCAGACTGAGGACTGGTTCCCCCTAAATGTACAGTTCTTGTCAGAGGGATGTATGTGGTGTATGGTTTGTGATTCTTTTTTCACTTCATGAGAATTTTTTTTAAAAACCTTCTCTTTTGCCTCCCTTTATGAGTCTACAATATACTCAGATTTTTTTATTCTATTTTCTTTTTATAGGGCTCTTGGGGGATTGTGAGTCTTTGCTTCCTCCTAGTGAGAAAGACTAGTAATTATTAGCAGTAAGGATCGTGGACTATCACCATTTGTAAGAAATAAATATACAGGTATACCACGCTCCTATAGGGGGTTAGGGACCAGAACCCTGCTGTAAAGTGAAAAACAGATTAAAGTGAAACAATGCGGTTTTAGCTTTATTTTCACTTGCCAGTGTGTTTAAAAACTTGAAAACATGTTTGAACTAAGATATTAGGGGTGCAATAGCTCTAACGTTTAGTTTAACACTAGCACAGCACAGTATTCAATTAGTATTCAATAAATACTGTACCTGTAATTAACAAAATGGTGCCAGTCACTTTTCTCGCAATCTCACGAAGATTACAGCACTGTTCCAAAATCCTTGGAGGTTGAACTTCAGCTGCACAAAGCGATGTATTAATGAAGCGCTGTAACGTGAAGCGCTGTGAAGTGAGGTATACCTGTATATATTTATCAAATATAATATAATATATATATATATATATATAACATAATTTATGCTTACCTGATAAATTTATTTCTCTTGTAGTGTAGTCAGTCCACAGGTCATCCATTACTTATGGAATATATCTCTTCCTAACAGGAAGCTGCAAGAGGATCACCCAGCAGAGCTTGCTAAATAGCTCCTCCCCTCACATGTCATATTCAGTCATTCGACCAAAGCAGACGAGAAAGGAGAAACCATAGGGTGCAGTGGTGACTGGAGTTTAATTAAAATTTAGGTCTGCCTTAAAGACAGGGCGGGCCGTGGACTGACTACACTACAAGAGAAATAAATTTATCAGGTAAGCATAAATTATTTTTTCTCTTGTTAAGTGTAGTCAGTCCATGGGTCATCCATTACTTATGGAATACCAATACCAAAGCTAAAGTACACGGATGAAGGGAGGGACAAGGCAGGAACATTAAACAGAAGGAACCACTGCCTGAAGTACCTTTCTCCCAAAAATAGCCTCCGAAGAAGCAAAAGTGTCAAATTTGTAAAATTTTGAAAAGGTGTGAAGCGAAGACCAAGTCGCAGCCTTGCAAATCTGTTCAACAGAGGCCTCATTTTTAAAGGCCCAGGTGGAAGCCACAGCTCTAGTAGAATGAGCTGTAATCCTTTCAGGAGGCTGCTGTCCAGCAGTCTCATAGGCTAAACGTATTATGCTACGAAGCCAAAAAGAGAGAGAGGTAGCCGAAGCCTTTTGACCTCTTCTCTGTCCAGAGTAAACAACAAACAGGGAAGAAGTTTGACGAAAATCTTTAGTTGCCTGCAAATAGAACTTCAGGGCACGGACTACGTCCAAATTATGCAAAAGTCGTTCCTTCTTTGAAGAAGGGTTAGGACACAGTGATGGAACAACAATCTCTTGATTGATATTCCTGTTAGTAACTACCTTAGGTAAGAACCCAGGTTTAGTACGCAGAACTACCTTGTCTGAATGAAAAATCAGATAAGGAGAATCACACTGTAAGGCAGATAACTCAGAGACTCTTCGAGCCGAGGAAATAGCCATCAAAAACAAAACCTTCCAGGATAACAGCTTGATATCAATGGAATGAAGGGGTTCAAATGGAACGCCTTGAAGAACATTAAGAACTAAGTTTAAGCTCCACGGCGGAGCAACAGTCTTAAACACAGGCTTAATCCTAGTTAAAGCCTGACAAAAAACCTGAACGTCTGGAACTTCAGCCAGACATTTGTGTAGAAGAATAGACAGAGCAGAAATCTGTCCCTTTAAAGAACTAGCAGATAAGCCCTTTTCTAAACCCTCTTGTAGAAAGGACAATATCCTAGGAATCCTAACCTTACTCCATGAGTAACTCTTGGATTCGCACCAATATAAATATTTACGCCATATCTTATGGTAAATTTTTCTGGTAACAGGCTTCCTAGCCTGTATTAAGGTATCAATAACCGACTCCGAGAAGCCACGCTTTGATAGAATCAAGCGTTCAATCTCCATGCAGTCAGCCTCAGAGAAGTTAGATTTGGATGTTTGAAAGGACTCTGAATTAGAAGGTCCTGTCTCAGAGGTAGAGACCACGGTGGACAGGACGACATGTCCACTAGGTCTGCATACCAGGTCCTGCGTGGCCACGCAGGCGCTATCAGAATCACCGAAGCTCTCTCCTGTTTGATCTTGGCAATCAAACGAGGAAGCATCGGGAATGGTGGAAACACATAAGCCATGTTGAAGACCCAAGGGGCTGTCAGAGCATCTATCAGCACCGCTCCCGGGTCCCTGGACCTGGATCCGTAACAAGGAAGCTTGGCGTTCTGGCGAGACGCCATGAGATCCAGATCTGGTTTGCCCCAACGAAGAATCAGTTGAGCAAAGACCTCCGGATGAAGTTCCCACTCCCCCGGATGAAAAGTCTGGCGACTTAGAAAATCCGCCTCCCAGTTCTCTACGCCTGGGATGTAAATCGCTGACAGGTGGCAAGAGTGAGACTCTGCCCAGCGAATTATCTTTGAGACTTCCAACATCGCTAGGGAACTCCTTGTTCCTCCTTGATGGTTGATGTAAGCCACAGTCGTGATGTTGTCCGACTGAAATCTGATGAACCTCAGAGTTGCTAACTGAGGCCAAGCTAGGAGAGCATTGAATATTGCTCTTAATTCCAGAATATTTATTGGGAGGAGTTTCTCCTCCTGAGTCCATAATCCCTGAGCTTTCAGGGAGTTCCAGACTGTGCCCCAGCCTAGAAGGCTGGCGTCTGTTGTTACAATCGTCCAATCTGGCCTGCGAAAGGTCATCCCCTTGGACAGATGTGGCCGAGAGAGCCACCATAGAAGAGAATCTCTGGTCTCTTGATCCAGACTTAGTAGGGGGGACAAATCTGAGTAATCCCCGTTCCACTGACTTAGCATGCACAATTGCAGCGGTCTGAGATGCAGGCGCGCAAATGGTACTATGTCCATTGCCGCTACCATTAAGCCGATTACTTCCATGCACTGAGCTACTGACGGGTGTGGAATGGAATGAAGGACACGGCAAGCATTTAGAAGTTTTGATATCCTGGCCTCTGTCAGGTAAATTTTCATCTCTACAGAATCTATAAGAGTCCCTAGGAAGGGAACCCTTGTGAGTGGTAATAGAGAACTCTTTTCCACGTTCACCTTCCACCCATGCGACCTCAGAAATGCCAGAACTATCTCTGTATGAGACTTGGCAGTTTGAAAACTTGACGCTTGTATCAGAATGTCGTCTAGGTACGGAGTCACCGCTATGCCTCGCGGTCTTAGTACCGCCAGAAGTGAGCCCAGAACTTTTGTAAAGAATCTTGGAGCCGTAGCTAATCCGAAGGGAAGAGCTACAAACTGGTAATGCCTGTCTAGGAAAGCAAATCTTAGGTACCGATAATGATCCTTGTGAATCGGTATGTGAAGGTAGGCATCCTTTAAATCCACTGTGGTCATGTACTGACCCTCTTGGATCATGGGAAGGATGGTTCGAATAGTTTCCATTTTGAATGATGGAACTCTTAGAAATTTGTTTAGGATTTTTAAGTCCAAGATTGGTCTGAAGGTTCCCTCTTTCTTGGGAACCACAAATAGATTTGAATAGAATCCCTGCCCGTGTTCCGTCCATGGAACTGGGTGGATCACCCCCATTAGTAAAAGGTCTTGTACACAGCATAGAAACGCCTCTTTCTTTATTTGGTTTGCTGATAACCTTGAAAGATGAAATCTCCCTCGTGGAGGAGAAGTTTTGAAGTCCAGGAGATATCCCTGAGATATGATCTCCAACGCCCAGGGATCCTGGACATCTCTTGCCCAAGCCTGGGCGAAGAGAGAAAGTCTGCCCCCCACTAGATCAGTTTCCGGATAGGGGGCCCTCTCTTCATGCTGTCTTGGGGGCAGCAGCAGGTTTCTTGGCCTGCTTGCCCTTGTTCCAGGACTGGTTAACTTTCCAGCCCTGCCTGTAACGAGCTACTTCCTGTTTTGGAGCGGAGGAAGTTGATGCTGCTCCAGCCTTGAAGTTACGAAAGGCACGAAAATTAGACTGTTTGGCCTTTGATTTGGCCCTGTCCTGAGGTAGAGCATGGCCCTTACCTCCCGTAATGTCAGCTATAATTTCTTTCAAGCCGGGCCCAAATAAGGTCTGCCCTTTGAAAGGAATATTAAGCAATTTAGATTTAGAAGTCACGTCAGCTGACCAGGATTTGAGCCATAGCGCTCTGCGCGCTTGGATGGCGAATCCGGAGTTCTTAGCCGTAAGTTTGGTTAAATGTACGACGGCATCAGAAACAAATGCGTTAGCTAGCTTAAGTGTTTTAAGCTTGTTCATAATTTCATCCAATGGAGCTGTGCGAATGGCCTCTTCCAGAGACTCAAACCAGAATGTCACCGCAGCAGTGACAGGCGCAATGCATGCAAGGGGCTGTAAGATAAAACCTTGTTGAACAAACATTTTCTTAAGGTAACCCTCTAATTTCTTATCCATTGGATCTGAGAAAGCACAGCTATCCTCCACCGGGATAGTGGTACACTTAGCCAAAGTAGAAACTGCTCCCTCCACCTTAGGGACCGTCTGCCATAAGTCTCGTGTGGTGGCGTCTATAGGAAACATTTTCCTAAATATGGGAGGAGGGGAAAAGGGCACACCAGGTCTATCCCACTCCTTGCTAATAATCTCTGTAAGCCTTTTAGGTATAGGAAACACGTCAGTACACACCGGTACCGCATAGAATCTATCCAACCTACATAATTTTTCTGGAATTGCAACCGTGTTACAATCATTCAGAGCCGATAATACCTCCCCTAGCAATATGCAGAGGTTCTCAAGCTTAAATTTAAAATTAGAAATCTCTGAATCCAGTCTCCCTGGATCAGATCCGTCACCCACAGAATGAAGCTCTCGTCTTCACGTTCTGCAAACTGTGACGCAGTATCTGACATGGCTCTCACCTCATCCGCGCGCTCTGTCCTTAACCCAGAGCTATCGCGCTTGCCTCTTAATTCTGGCAATTTAGATAATACTTCTGTCATAACAGTAGCCATGTCTTGCAAAGTGATTTGTAAGGGCCTCCCTGATGTACTTGGCGCCAAAAAATCACGCACCTCCTGAGCGGGAGGCGAAGGTACTGACACGTGAGGAGAGTTAGTCGGCATAACTTCCCCCTCTTTGTCTGGTGATAATTTCTTTACATGTAAAGATTGACTTTTATTTAAAGTAGCATCAATGCAATTAGTACATAAATTTCTATTGGGCTCCACATTGGCCTTTAAACATAGTGAACAAAGAGATTCATCTGTGTCAGACATGTTTAAACAGACTAGCAATGAGACTAGCAAGCTTGGAAATACTTTTCTAAATAAATTTACAAGCAATATAAAAAACGCTACTGTGCCTTTAAGAAGCACAAAAAGCTGTCACAGTTGAAATAACAATGAACCAAAATAGTTATAGCAACCAATTTTTCACAGTAAATGTATTAAGTTAGCAAAGGATTGCACCCACCAGCAAATGGATGATTAACCCCTTAATACCCAAAAACGGATTAACAATTTAATAATTAACGTTTTTCTCACAGTCAAAACACACTGTCACAGGTCTCTGACTGATTACCTCCCTCAAAATGAATTTTGAAGACCCCTGAGCTCTCTAGAGACGATCTGGATCATGGAGGATGAAGTAGACAGATTGTGACTGAATTTTTACTGCGCAAAAAAGCGCTAAAATAGGCCCCTCCCACTCATATTACAACAGTGGGGAAGCTCAGAAAACTTTCTATGCAGAAAACAAAGATGGCCATGTAGTAAAAATTATGCCCCAATAAGTTTTATCACCAAGTACCTCACAAAAAACGATTAACATGCCAGTAAACGTTTTAAACATTCATTTGAAAAGTTATGAATTATTATTAATAAGCCTGCTACCAGTCGCTTTTACTGCAGTTAAGGCTCATACATTATTTCAGTATTAACAGTATTTTCAGAGTCAATTCCATTCCTTAGAAAAATACATTCAGTGTACACACACTCATCAGCCTAATACCAGTCGCTATCACTGCATTTAAGGCTGAACTTACTTTACATTGGTATCAGCAGTATTTTCTCAGTCAATTCCATTCCTCAGAAAAATAATTACTGCACATACCTCATTTGCAGGGGGGCCCTGCATGCTATTCCCCTTCTCTGAAGTTACCTCACTCCTCAGATGAGAACAGCCAGTGGATCTTAGTTACGTCTGCTAAGATCATAGAAAACGCAGGCAGATTCTTCTTCTAATTCTGCCTGAGAATAAACAGCACACTCCGGTGCCATTTAAAATAACAAACTTTTGATTGTAGAAATAAACTAAGTTAAAAAACACCACAGACCTCTCACAGCGACCTATCTAGTTAGGCTGCAAGAGAATGACTGAATATGACATGTGAGGGGAGGAGCTATGTAGCAAGCTCTGCTGGGTGATCCTCTTGCAGCTTCGTGTTAGGAAGAGATATATTCCATAAGTAATGGATGACCCGTGGACTGACTACACTTAACAAGAGAAAAATATATATATATCACACAAAGAAAACCCAGCACTCACTTACAAGCTCTCAGCTAAGATTTAAAAGCAAAAATGGAAAGGTTAGTCACCACATCTGGCCAAATGGGACAAGCTCAGGTACCACGTCAAGGTCCTTTCCAATACATGAGACCCTAAAACAGCCACACAATGCAAGCTTTCAAATCCAAACAAACTGAAAACAAGGGAAGGGTGCACAGGAATATGTAACCACCCTAGACATATACAAAACACGGAATGGAACTGCACTCTCATACCGGACCGGGTACACATCCAATGACCCTGCAACATGCTCAGCCCTGGGTGCCACTGGCACTCACAGGAAGCTGTGCTGTCCCCAGAGCCACAATCAGTTAACCCCAGACAGGTCTGTGTGCAAGAAACATAGGGAAAATTACAAAACAAATTAATACAACACACAGAAAACCCAGCACTCACAAGCTCTCAGCTAAGATTTAAAAGCAAAAATGGAAAGGTTAGTCACCGCATCTGGCCAAATGGGACAAGCTCAAGTACCATGTCAAGGTCCTTTCCAATACCTGAGACCCTAAAACAGCCACACAATGCAAGCTTTCAAATCCAAACAAACTGAAAACAAGGAAGGGTGCACAGGAATATGTAACCACCCTAGACATATACAAAACACGGATGGGAACTGCACTCTCATACCGGACCGGGTACACATCCTATGACCCTGCAACATGCTCAGCCCTGGGTGCCACTGGCACTCACAGGAAGCTGTGCTGTCCCCAGAGCCACAAGAAGTTAACCCCAGACAGGTCTGGGTGCAAGAACCATAGGGAAAATTACAAAACAAATTAATACAACACACAGAGAAAACCCAGCACTCACTTACAAGCTCTCAGCTAAGATTTAAAAGCAAAAATGGAAAGGTTAGTTACCGCATCTGGCCAAATGGGACAAGCTCAGGTACCACGTCAAGGTCCTTTCCAATACCTGAGACCCTAAAACAGACACACAATGCAAGCTTTCAAATCCAAACAAACTGAAAACAAGGGAAGGGTGCACAGGAATATGTAACCACCCTAGACATATACAAAACAAATATATATATATATATATATATATATATATCTGAAAATGAGATTCAGCAGTTCAGATCAGTTGAAACGGTTCTGAGTATATAATGGGTCAATCTCAAGCATTTGCGCATTGAAGCTTTTAATATGCTTGTATATAATAAGCTGCAAACTAATTTAGTCAGTTAAAACTCGTAAGAACACTCAAGTTATATTTTTCAAATAGTGTTATGATTAGGTTAGGCTAATTATTTTGGAATCAATGTGTCTACATTGCTTAAATTTAGGCTTACCAGAAGTCCCAGTTTGACTGGGATTGTCCCTGTTTGGAGGTGCTGTCCCAGTGTCCCACCCAGTTGTTTATTCTGTCCCAGTAGGGTTGCCACCTCTGTCAGGTCATTTTGAATAATGTGTCTGGGTTTCAGGCGGTCTGAAACCCAGACACATGATTTGAAAACCAGTCTGTGGCAGTGGCTCTCCAGCACAGTTGGATGCTCATACTTTGTTACATATTGCCCTGCTTAGCTTAACGTTTGTGCCCTTCAAAGTTCACATTTAGTAATACAGGCAGAGTGAGCAGCATAGGGTTTTTTAATTTTGTAGTACCACATTGTTTATTTTTCTAGTAAATTGACCCCCCCATCTCTGATGACATCACCAGTGATACACGTTTAAGAGAATCATGTGGGTATGACCAGGAAGTGCAGACAGGCAGTATTTTTGGCGTGGATTTTGCGTTACTTCATCATATGCAGAATAGCACTTTAGCAGTTGTGTTTCTTTTTTACTTATTTCATTCAATGAATTTATACCTTATCAGTATCCAGTTCTGTTCCTTAGACACATGAAACACATATTACTCTGCAGATAATAAATTGTGTGATGTATATGCTTTTCACTATTTTATGAAATTGATAATTATGATTGATGTTTGGCATTATTTAGAATCTGAGATTTAGATAAATGATTTGCTCATATTGTGTATGGGTTGCCATGACAATGTAATAGTGCCTTTTTAACTAGGGGGTGGTGTTATGGTCTATTCAAACTGTGTGATTCACTTGTTGTTTGACTGAGGAAGGGTAGAGTATCCATGAAACATTACACACATAAAAGCTACTACTTTAAAAAGGACCAGTAATTGCCATGCCCCCTTGACCATGCCCCTGACCACACCCCCACTGACACCACACCAGGTGGTACCAGTTTCACCTATAAAAATTATGGTAAAGCTACTTAAATGATCAAATTATAATTCTGTGTTTTAAGATCTTTAGATTTTAAATGAATAGGTTCTCAGTAGGCTGCTTTGAGTACAATTTTGTTATCAATTTTCAGTTATTGTGTTGCTATGAAGAAATTCAAAACCAGGGCCAAGAAATGTACATAAGACATTTTTCACATGATATATAGTGGGTGTTAAATATTTTGCTTATAACTTGAAATTATTTATAAAAACTTGAGCTGCATTCTCTCCCTCCTTCCTTTCCTCCTCATTTTCTCTGTCTAACTTTTTTACGCTCCTGCCTCTCTAGTGTTCGCTCTTTACTTAAAGGGACACTGAACCCAAATTTTTTTCTTTTGTGATTCAAATAGAACAAGTAATTTTAAGCAACTTTCTAATTTACTCATATTATCATTTTTTCTTTGTTCTCTTGCTATCTTTATTTGAAGAAGGCATCTAAGCTTTTTTTTTGGTTCAATACTCTGGACAGCACTTTTTTATTGGTGGATGAATTTATCCACCAATCAGCAACAACTTCCCAGGTTGTTCACCAAAAATAGGCCAGCATCTAAACGTATATTCTTGTATTTCAAATAAAGATACCAAGAGAATGAAGACAATTTGATAATAGGAGTAAATGAGAAAGTTGCTTAAAATTTCATGCTCTATCTGAATCACGAAAGAAAAAAATTTGGGTTCAGTGTCCCTTTAACTTTCTCAGTTTGTTTATCTTTTTTTTTTTTTTTTTTTTTAAATTTATGTCCAAAGTAAAATATTTATGTTTCTTTATCTTAGGGAATGCTGCCGATTTTTTGGAGACAATGGACTGACAATGAAGACATTTTTCACCAAGGCAGCACCGTTTGGTGTTCTTTGGACTCTCACAAACTATCTATATTTACATGCAATAAAAAAAATTAATACAACGGATGTTTCTGTTTTGTTCTGCTGCAACAAGGCATTCGTTTTTTTACTTTCGTGGATCATTCTCAGGGACAGGTTTATGGGCGTTAGGGTAAGTCTCATTTATTTCTGAAAATATTTTTTTTTTTAAAGAAATAGTGATAATGGAAATGTTTTTTTTTATAATTGCCTTAAAGAGACAGTAAACCTTGTAGTTAAGACATTTCTGTTGTGTGGCTATAGAATAAAATATTAGCCAATGTTTTCACAGCCATAATTTCTAATATATGAAAAAAATTCCAGGAACACTTTGCAGCAGAACCATGTATGGTGTGCATAGCTCTGTCCACTCCAATCCACCTAAAAATAAGCACATAAAATACTAGGAGTATATTTTAGCCATACTGCTTGCTTAAAGGAATAGGAAAGTCAAATTAAACTCATGATTTAAGTAAAGCATTTCATATTTAAATTCCCTTAACAAATTTACTTTTTTCTCTTGGGTACCTTTGTTGAAAAGTATATGTACATATTCTCAGTGGCAGCAGTGCACTACTGGGAGCTACCAGATGATCAGTGGCTACACACATTTGTCTTAGCTGCGAGCAGTGCATTGCTACTCTAATCTCTGCAGAGGAGTTAAATGCATAATTAAACACCTAATATGTCTGAGCAATTATATTAATGGACTATTTCTTGGGAATAATTATTACATTTCCTTTTTGCCCTGTTATAGCCCTTTAAAGCTCCTCAGCACCTTCCTTACTTTAAAGCACATAATTGGTCTAGGAAGAATACCTTTATAGTAACCAAAATAAGCAAATTATTAAACCTTCAGCATCTGCAAAGGCAGCCTAAGAAGGATACACATCACAGTGATAAAAAGTGTGTAATGGAGACCAAGTAGTACTAGCGGCCATACAAATCTGATCAATAGAAGCCTCATTACGAATTACAAAAGGCCCAAGAAGTAGCAATTGGTCTAGTTGAATAAGTAGTAATGCTTTCAGGGGGAGTTTTCCCTGTGACCATATAAGCCTTGTGAATTAAGGCTTTGAGCCAACAGACGTAGCTTTGTGACCTTTGCGAGGCCCAGAAAAATTAAAGTCTGAAATCTTTTATGGCTTTAATAATATTAATATTTGAGAGTTCTTACAACACCCAAGTTGTGGAAAAGACAATCCTTAGAATTCTTATGAGTCAGACAAAATGAAGGAACCACAATCTGTAGATACCTTAGAAAGAAAAGAATATCTAGTACGCAGAATAGCCTTTTCCTGATGAAAAATCATAAAAGGAGGTTTGCATGACAAAGCTGAAATCTAGTAATCACTCTGCCCAGCAGATGATGCGGAGTATGCCAGTCATTGCCAAGGAACTGCAAGCTGCTTCCTGATGATTGACAAACCACTGCTTTGACGTTGTCGGGCTAGAATCTCACAAAAGATTTGGGTCTGAGATTGGGACAACTCTGGAGAACCTTGAAGATTTCACAGAATTCCAGAATATATATTAACAACCTTGCCTCCTGAGGAGACCAACCTTTCTTTGCTCTCCGAAATCCTTAGACTGCACCCCAACCTAACAGGCTGGCATCTGTGGAGATTACTACCCACGCTGGGTCTTTTACAAAGCCAGGGACTGTCTTGTCCTGTGCTCAAACAGAATTCTCTGAGACAGATCCTCATGGTCCCCATTCCATTGATGCAAAATCTGCTACTAGAGGGCCCAAAGATTAAATCTGAATAATGGAACTGCATGTGGGGCACCTGCCATGAGACCATCAACTTCCACACCCTGAGAAGGTAAGTTGATTCAGCTGCAAAAGGGCCCAGGCGTGTTAAAGCTTCAGTCTGTGCTTATCTTTAAGGGGCAAAAACAGTCAAAGAATTGATTATGAACCCCAGAAAAAAAAAAAATCACATGAAGAGTTAGGGACCGATTTATCATGCCCTGTATGCATCTTAATGCATCTGTTTCCGCAAAAGTCTTAAGACCACTGCTCCTTAACTCGCCCGCCACCTCTGAGGCAGCAGACAGCAATCATCTTGATCGGGTTGATCGACACCCCCTGCTAGCAGCCAATCGGCATTGCACAAGAATTTCTAGTAAAATGCTTGTGCATTGATATATGCCGACAGTGACTCTGAAGCAACTGACTCTGAAGCAACTGAACTACCATTTAATGAAAAGAGGGTGCCTGAACCAGAATGCCATTTTAGTTAGGAAACTACAGAAATTCCTCCCAAGGTTCCGATATTGACCAAACCAAGTCTAGCTGTTTGGATTTAAAAAAAAAATAATATTAATTTATGTAAGAATTTACCTGATAAATCCATTTCTTTCATATTGGCAAGAGTCCATGAGCTAGTGACGTATGGGATATACAATGCTACCAGGAGGGGCAAAGTTTCCCAACCCTCAAAATGCCTATAAATACACCCCTCACCACACCCACAATTCAGTTTAACGAATAGCCAAGAAGTGGGGTGATAAAGAAAGGAGTAAAAAGCAAAGAAATTTGGAAATAATTGTGCTTTATACAAAAAAAATCATAACCACCATAAAAAAGGGTGGGCCTCGTGGACTCTTGCCAATATGAAAGAAATGAATTTATGAGGTAAATTCTTGCATAAATTATGTTTTCTTTCATGTAATTGGCAAGAGTCCATGAGCTAGTGACGTATGAGATAGCAATACCCAAGATGTGGAACTCCACACAAGAGTCACTAGAGAGGGAGGGATAAAAATAAAAACAGCCATTTTTCGCTGAAGAAATTATCCACAACCCAAAATCTAAGTTAACTCTCATTAAATGAACAAGAAAAAAAACTTAAAACAGAAAAGGAGATTCACAAGAAAGAGCAGATAATTCAGAAACTCTTCTAGCAGAAGAGATGAACAAAAGGAACAACACTTTCCAAGAAAGTATTTTAATGTCCAAAGAGAGCATAGGCTCAAATGGAGGAGGCTGTAAAGACTTCAAAACCAAAATAAGACTCCAAGAAGGAGAGATTGATTTAATGACAGGCTTGATACAAACCAAAGCCTGCACAAAACAGTGAATATCAGGAAGCTAATCAATCTTTCAGTGAAATGAGACAGAAAGAGCAGAGATTTGTCCCTTCAAGGAACTTGCAGACAAAACCTTATTTAAACCATCCTGAAGAAACTGTAAAAATCTAGGAATTCTGAAAGAATGCCAAGTGAACATATGAGAAGAACACCATGCGAATGAATCTTCCAATTTGATAATAAATCTTTCTAAAAATAGATTTACAGGCCTGTAACATAGTATTAATCACTAGGTCAGAGAAACCTCCATGACTAAGCACTAGGCGATTAATTTCCATACCTTCAAATTTAATGATTTGAAATCCTGATGGAAAAAGTCCTGTGAGACCATGCTAGAACTACCAGCAATACAAATGACTGTTCCATGATGAATATGGATATCACTCATGGAAGAAGAACTAGAGACGGGAAAATATAAGCAGGTTGGTAGCACCAAGAAAGCGTCAACACATCCACTGCTTCCGCCTGAAGATCCCTGGACCTTTACAGGTACCTGGAAAGTTTCCTTGTTTAGATGAGAAGCCATCAGAACTATTTCTGAAAGACTGTGAAAGATAAATAGGAGCGCCTATGGCTTAGGTACAATCAGGGATCACACTCTAGGTGGGTTATTTACTGAAATTGATTTATTATAATATCCAAACATTAAACATAAAACAAAGATATGGAATAAAACCTCATAAAAACATGTACCCTAATACAAAGGGTACTACTTAGTTACATCAGTTCCTTATTAAGAATCAATCACATACAAAAATGTGCAAGGATATAAGGCAGGGTTTATATCCTCTATTGCAACAAGGTTATTATACCAAACTGTGGACCTTCACAACAACCAGACACAATGACTAGTCAATGCTAATAAGCACCGTATGTGTCAATACGAATTCACACCATATATGTGTATGTGCGTGAACAAGAGACAGTGACAGTCTTGGTTCTTAATATTCTGAATTATAGACTGTCACTGTCTCTTGTTCACGCACATACACATATATGGTGTGAATTCGTATTGACACATACGGTGCTTATTAGCATCGACTAGTCATTGTGTCTGGTTGTTGTGAAGGTCCACAGTTTGGTATAATAACCTTGTTGCAATAGAGGATATAAACCCTGCCTTATATCCTTGCACATTTTTGTATGTGATTGATTCTTAATAAGGAACTGATGTAACTAAGTAGTACCCTTTGTATTAGGGTACATGTTTTTATGAGGTTTTATTCCATATCTTTGTTTTATGTTTAATGTTTGGATATTATAATAAATAATCAATTTCAGTAAATAACCCACCTAGAGTGTGATCCCTGATTGTACCTAAGCCATAGGCGCTCCTATTTATCTTTCACAGTTATCTTCACCAGACCTAATAGGGGGTCTTCCTAATAGTGTAGCCGGTACATAGTCATCGTCCCTAAGGGCCTAATGATAGTAAAAGAATGCTCCTTTAATACCAACTCTGAAGAGTTCTCAGAGAATTGGAACAAAATTATCATTGAGGCTTCCCGTGAGTTGATGAAACTCATTATTAAATATAGG
Organism: Bombina bombina; assembly: GCF_027579735.1. Taxonomy (NCBI): domain Eukaryota; kingdom Metazoa; phylum Chordata; class Amphibia; order Anura; family Bombinatoridae; genus Bombina; species Bombina bombina. Next base: position 679,948,181 of record NC_069502.1, on the reverse strand, counting down.
GAACTTCTCTTAACACACATTGATACAGAGATACAGACTGAGGAAAAGAACATGGAGATATTTAAAGATTCCCAAACTTTTAAGGAAAAACAGGAACTCCTGTACACTAAGATCAATAAATTAAAAGATGACACAATTGCAAAGAAAACCAAGAAGATCAACAGAGACCTAAATGCTGCACAGGACACCTCCGGAAATAATGTGAACGAAGAATGTGACCTAAACCATAAGGAACCAACACAAAAATCATCCCTCTCTTACCCACAAATCCGAGAGGACAGGAGAGAACTAGCCCCCAAGGAACACTATACTAATAGGAATATAGAAATTAGAGAGGGGGGCAGATTTCGAAAGAATCAACAAGAGAATTATTCCCCATATGGCATCAATAGATCACGACAAAGAACATTCTCTAATGGAGAACGCCATGGGAATTATTTTAGGGATAACAGATTTACAAATGATAGACATCAAGACCAGATACCACCAACCAACTCGAGAAGAAACAACACATATAGAGGAAACTGGCAAGAAGGTGGAAACGGTCCGAATAGACAACATGACTATTGGGGACCCCAGAACACACATCAACAGGAGATTAGGAGGAGCTACCGCCCAAACAATTGGGAATATGCACCCCAACAAAGACCATTCAATTATCACTCCAACAGAGAGATTTATGGAGACCAACAACAATGGCCCAGAAATCAGAATGGCTTTTACCAACACAATATGAGGAAACAACAACAAGGGAACCACTACAGGCAAAGGACATATGAAGACTACCATTATGATCAATATCCCCAAGGGAACTTGAGAGGACGACCACATGACTGGAAGGATAACTACAGAGAAATGCCGAATAGGTTTTCACCTCTGGTCACCCCCAATTCAAGAGAACTCTGCAACGTTCCTAGGGAGGATGCAGTAGCGTCTTCATCATCCCCTTTTTTAGGGTTAGGCCAAAACAACCCACCCCTAAGGGAACCAAAAGGGAAAAGGAAACAGGTGACGTTGGAGAACGTGGATACTCCCATCAAAAAAAGACATATCGGGGAAGAAGAGCAGGGTCAAGACTTAAGACCGGATCAGGATTGAAAGAAGATGCCAATGAACCAAAAGTCATCGAACCGGCCAAAGAAGCCAAAGGGATTTTTAATTTAAGTGATACGAACTTGAATTCGGAAGAACTCTCAGTATTGGGGCTAGGTCTATCATATGCCCCATCCAAAGGACTTAACAAGTTCCAAACGTATTTGAACACGAAAGAGTTTGTCCGTAAACTCACTCTCAAGAGATATTTCCTGAAATCATCAGTGGAAAGGAACATCACCACCACACTTAGACAGAACGATGAAGACGGTTTCAAGCACACGGACTTGAAACCTAAGTCTAATTTCTATCCGACTCAGTGCAAAGGCCCTGCTATTGAAGCCTTTGAAGCAATGGTATGCAGCGACATTAAGAAATTAAACTCCACTAAAGCATACAAAAGGAACTTAAATGCCAAGCAGCTACAGACAATATCAAAATTGGAGAAGAACAAGGACTTAGTGATCAAATCGGCAGACAAGGGAGGTGGAGTGGTTTTGATGAACAAAATAGACTATTGGAATGAATCCAAAAGGATCCTAGAGGATAAGGAAACGTATGAAATCTTGAATTCAGATCCTACGAGCCACTACAAAGCCGTTATAGACGATCTATTGGTTGAAGCAAAAGAAATGGGCATATTGAATGACAAAGAACACAGGTATCTGACCAATCAACATCCAAAGATACCTGTGTTATACCATCTACCAAAGATCCATAAGAGCCTAGTCAACCCCCCTGGGAGACCAATTATATCAGGCATAGGATCGCTTTCAAGCAATTTATCCGAATACATCGATAAACAATTACAACCATACGTGAAAACATTACCCTCTTATTTGAGAGACTCCACTGAGGTTCTAAACTTACTAAAGAACATGGAATGGGATGACACCTACATAATGGTTACCAGCGACGTGACATCATTATACACCTCGATCCCACATGATGAAGGCTTGGAATCCATCAGAAACTTTCTGGACAAAGATGATAGTATGCCCGAACCCCAGAGAAGATTCATTCTAGATGGAATAGATTACATCTTGAGGCACAACTATTTCTGTTGGGATGGGGTCTTCTATCGACAGGTATGTGGGATGGCTATGGGGACCAGGTTCGCGCCCAGCTACGCCAATCTCTATATGGGCAGATGGGAAACCATATTTTGGGATTCCTGCCCGGCGAGCGCGGACCTGGTCCTCTACAAAAGATTCATAGACGACCTTCTAATCATCTGGAAAGGCAATAGGGAAGACCTGGAACATACATTAGTGGTAATGAATAAGAATCAGTCCAATTTGAAGTTTACGAACACCATTAGCAAAGATCACATCGTCTTCCTAGATCTGGATATCAGAGTCGAAAATGGAAGAATTGAGACCTCAACACACTTCAAGGAGGTCGATTCAAATAACTACATTCACCAGTCGAGCTGTCATCACAGAAAATGGATATCCAATATCCCAAAAGGACAGCTCATGAGGATTAAAAAGAACTGTTCAACTGAAGAATCTTGGTCTAAACAGTCCCAAACACTCAAAGACAGGTTCCTCGCAAGGGGTTATGACGAAGCATATATAGATAAGACTATACAAGATGTAAAGGACTTGAAAAGAGAAAGTCTCCTAGGATATAAAGACAAGAAACATGCGACACTGGAGGAAGACCTAAAGATCCCATTTATCACCCAATATAATGAGAGGAAAAAGGTAATGGATGACATAGTAAAAAGACACTGGCACCTTCTCAAGGATGATGATATCATAGGGGAACATCTAACCAAACGACCCTACTTCATCTACAGAAAAGCGGAGAATCTAAAGTCAATATTGGCTCCAAGTATCCCTAGGTGTAATACAAATATGGCTAACACCTCAGGGATAACAGCCAAGAAACTCTATGGCTTTTATCCATGCCACCTATGTAAAGCATGTCAACATGGTATTAAGAACAATTGCTTTAGATCCAAAATAAATAATGAAGTGTTTCAAGTCAAACAAACCATCAGATGTACAGACAAATTTGTAGTATATCTAATAGAATGCGGCTGTGGCCTGCAATACGTGGGACAGACCACCAGGAAATTGAAGGATAGAATCCGGGAGCATTTATTGCAGATTAAATGGGGAAAAACAGATTTGCCTCTTTACAAACACTTTAAAGAAATACATGGGGGAAGTAATAAAAGTTTCAAGTATATGGGGATCTGTAAGGTAAATAGGGATTGGAGGGGTGGAAACATGGAAAGCAAGATGTTGAAGATAGAATCCAAGTGGATATTTAACTTGGACTGCATCTACCCGAAAGGACACAATGCTAACTTCGAAATAGTACATCTATTTCAAAATTAAATAAGATACCCATCTAGACCGATTCCTATTAGATATCCCAATATACCGGAAAACTCTTCCAAAAACCATCATTATTATATTATATAGAAACCCCCCACTACACATAGTTTGGGCAACAGCTACATAAATTATTATGATGTCTGATGAACCCCCACGTTTGCTGTATAAATAAAACCGAATTTACAACTGTATTTAATAGGATGCGATATAATCGTAGTAATGATTCTCCAGTGATTTCATTGAATTATTTAGTATTTCATAATTGAATAGCAAGGGGTCATCCTGGTGTTAAGAATTCTGTGAATATGAAAATCTGTATTGTAATCCAATTGTCTATGGTCTTATCTTACGTTGACATCAACCATTCCCCTTATATTACAACAACCAAGATTATATAGAATCAAGTGGATGTTAGGAATTAGAGGGAACCCCCAATGTTCCTATTTGTGTTGTTTTAGATGTCGCTTCAGATGCTGCTATATTGATTATTTAATTTTATGTATAAGTCCAAGTATACCAGTTGCAAATATGTCAACCTGGTACTTGTGAGCCTAAAATCTAATCCCATCTTCTTTTTATATTTTTATATTTGAGTATTTTTACATATTTTTATATTTATTTTTTATAAAGCCACTAATAGTTCCCTTAGCCGGCAAACTTAAATTATAACGCCAGCGAAATAAGAATAATTTCTAAATTATCGAAAATGGCCACCCATAACCTGCCCATATCAAAGATGGCATAGCGTCCGCCGGGAAATACAAAAACCGGAAATTGACCGGGACAACCGGAAGTGACGCAACCGGAAGTATGGGGCATAGCGGATATCCGGTTTAATAGATTGATCACGAGGACAGCTTTTTGGCGGTAAAATTTTTCCCGCCGGCAGCAACATTTGGCGCAATTTGACCAAGCCACTCCCCCATATCAGCTATATAAGTTCAGTTCATTTTAGCCTCATATTATCTTGAAAAAGGCCCCGCTGCAGGGCCGAAACACGTAGAGGTTTGTGAGGCTATACCAGTACCAGGAATCTTGGCTTTGGGGGTAAGTTTGATACCATTTGGACTTCACCCTAAAGGCCCTTTATGTGAGGTATTTTTTCTGTTTTTGATTTCAGATTCATCCAGCAAGTATTAGGACTCTGGATCAGGATACAATTCAAAGCTAATTGGGTTTTTTTCTCCCTCCAGTCCCCTACCAGTGTGGACCTACAATATTGGACTATAAACTGGACAATATTTTAGGACTTTTAGGAATGTCATTTGTTTTTTAGATATGTTTTTTAGATATGTTTTTTATGTTTATGTATTAATATTGCCTAAGATATATTGACAGGTCAACACTGGATTTGTCTATTGTTAGCAATCTATTTGAGTCAGACACTATTGTTTATCAGGAGTCAAGCACAGGAGCACTTTTTTGCACAACATTGATCACCTTATTGCACACTTTGGTCATTGTATTTTTACATATCATCTTGTTACCTTATTCACATTTTTGACAAACCGGTTTTGTCTCACTTCATTTTTTACACTTTTTTCAGAGTCTCTGATCCTTTTTCATTGTGATTTATTTTTTAAAATAACACCATTTTTACACGTTTTATATCACCACTTTAACATATTGGAACACCGTTTTTATATTCTGACAAATTAGACTATTGGTTCTTAATATTCTGAATTATAGACTGTCACTGTCTCTTGTTCACGCACATACACATATATGGTGTGAATTCGTATTGACACATACGGTGCTTATTAGCATCGACTAGTCATTGTGTCTGGTTGTTGTGAAGGTCCACAGTTTGGTATAATAACCTTGTTGCAATAGAGGATATAAACCCTGCCTTATATCCTTGCACATTTTTGTATGTGATTGATTCTTAATAAGGAACTGATGTAACTAAGTAGTACCCTTTGTATTAGGGTACATGTTTTTATGAGGTTTTATTCCATATCTTTGTTTTATGTTTAATGTTTGGATATTATAATAAATAATCAATTTCAGTAAATAACCCACCTAGAGTGTGATCCCTGATTGTACCTAAGCCATAGGCGCTCCTATTTATCTTTCACAGTTATCTTCACCAGACCTAATAGGGGGTCTTCCTAATAGTGTAGCCGGTACATAGTCTTATGCGCTGTTTGCCCTCCAACTGTTTTTCTATTTCTGAAAGACCCCACCACTGAACAATCTGAGAAAACACATCTGGAAGGAGAGACCACTCCCCTGAATGCAAAATCTGACAGTTGAAAAAATCCGCTTCCCAATTATCTACACCTGGGATATGTACCACAGAAATTAGACAAGAGCTGTATTCCACCCAAAAAAGTATTAGAGATACTTCTTTCATAGCTAGGGAACTGTGAGTCCCACCCCGATGATTGACATAGGCCACAGCTGTGATATTGTCTGTCTTGAAAGCAATTGAATCTTCTTCTCTTAATCAAGCCTGGAGAGCCCTGAAAATTGCACTGAGTTCCAAATATTTATTGGTAATCTCACCTCTTGAGATTTCCAAACCCCTTGTTCTGTCAGAGATCCCCAAACAGCTCCCCAACCTGAAAAGACTCACATCTGTTGTAATCACAGTCCAGGTTGTATGAACCAAAGAAAACTGTAGAACTATACGATGGTGATCTAACCACCAAGTCAGAGATAGTTGAATATTGGTATTCAAGGATATTAAATGTGATATCCTAGAATAACCCCCGCACCATTGATTCAGCATACAAAGCTGGAGAGGTCTCATAAAAACGAGCAAAGGGATTGAGACCGATGCTACAGACATGAGACCTAAAACTTCCATGCATATAACTACTGAAGGAAATAATAGAGACTGAGGAATTAAGGAACCTTTTTGGTAAAATGATCCTCCAACCATGTCTTTGAAGGAACAACAGAAGTTGATTAGTATGAGATTCTGCAGAATGAAAAGACTGCGCAAGTAGCAAGATATCGTGCAAATATGGAAACACCAAGAACTTTTAAAAAGATTCCTAGAGCTGTCGCTAGACCAGAAAGGAAGAGCAACTAAATGGTAATGCTTGTCAAAAAAAAGAGAATCTCAGAAAATGAAAATAATCTGAAACAGAATATGAAGATATGCATCCTGTAAGTCTATTGTGGGCATATAATGCCCTTGTTGAGCAAAAGGCAGAATAGACCTTATAGTCACCATTCTGAAAGATGGTACTCTTACATGAAAATTAAAAAAAAATTTGATCCAAAACTGGTCTGAATGAATTTCCTTTCTTTGGGACAAAGAATAGTTTTGAATAAAACCCCAGACCCTTTTCCTGAAACAGAACTGGCATGATTACCCCAGATAACTCCAGGTATGAAACACACTTCAGGAAAGTCTGAGCCTTTACTGAGATTGCTGGAATGCATGAGAGAAAAAAAAAAAACCAACTTCACAGGTGGTCTTACTCTGAATCCTATTCTGTACCCCTGAGAAACAATATTCTGAATCTAAGGATTTTGGACCGAATTGATCCAAACAACTTTGAAAAATCTTAATCTGCCCCCTACCAGCTAAGCTGGAATAAGGGCCGCACCTTTATGCGGACTTGGGGGCTGGCTTTGATCTCTTTAATGGCTTGAAATTATTCCAATTTGAAGAAGGCTTCCAATTGGAAGGCTTGGAATTGGGGAAGAATTAGGTTTCTTATTAAAAATGAAAACGGTTATAAGCTTAAGATTTACCCTTAGAACTTAATCTTGAGGCAAAAAAACTCCCTTCCCCACAGTCACAGTTGAAAGTATTGAATCCAACTGTAAACCAAATAATTTATTACCTTGGAAGGAAAGAAAATAGAAATCTGGACTTAGAAATCAAATCAGCATTCCAAGATTTAAGCCACAAAGCTCTTCTAGCTAAAAATAGCTAAAGACATAGATCAATTTTGATAATATAAAAAAATGGCACCGCAAATGAAATTATTGGCATGTTGAATCAAGTTAATAATGCTAGACAAATCATGATCCGATACTTGTTGCGCTAAAGTTTCCAATCAAAAAGTTGAAGCAGCTGCAACATCAGCCAAAGAAATTGCAGGCCTAAGAAAAGGACCTGAAAATAAATTAATTTTCCTTAGATAAGATACAAGTTTCCCATCTGAAGGATCTTTAAAATACTATTTTCCATAGGAATAGTAGTACATTTAGCAAGAGTAGAGATAGCCCCATTAACTTTGGGGATCTTTCCCCAAAACTCAAATCTAGGAAACAATTTTAAAACCTTAAAGAAGGAATAAAAGTAGTACCAGACCTATTCCATTCCTTAGACATTATATCAGAAATAGCATTAGGAACTGGAAAAAAAAACCTCAGAAGTAACCACAGGAGGTTTATAAACAGAATGTAAATGTTTACTAGCTTAAAAATCAAGAGGACTAGTCTCCTCAATATCCAATATAGTCAACACTTCTTCAACAAAGAACGAATGTACTCCATTTAAAATAAATAAGTAGATTTGTTAGTGTCAATATCTGATGAAGGATCTTCTGATCAGATAGATCCTCATCAGAGAAGGATAATTCAGAATGTTGTCGGTCATTTGAAAATTCATCAACTTTATGAAAAGTTTTAAAAGACCTTTTACGTTTATTTGAAGGCGGGATAGCAGACAAAGCCTTCTGAATAGAATCAGAAAAACAGAATTTATGCTTACCTGATAAATTTCTCTCTTTTGTGATTTACCGAGTGCACGGATTCATCCTAACTTGTGGGATATTGTCCTTCCTGATAGGAAGTAGCAAAGAGAGCACCACAGCAGAGCTGTCTATATAGCTCCCCCCTTAACTCCACCCCCCAGTCTTTCGACCGAAGGCCAAGGAAGAAAAGGAGACACTAAGGTGCAGAGGTGACTGAAGTTTACATAAAAAATACTATCTGTCTTGAATAGACAGGGCGGGCCGTGGACTCTGTACATCGCAAAAGAAAGACATTTATCAGGTAAGCATAAATTCTGTTTTCTTTTGCAAGATGTACTGAGTCCACGGATTCATCTTAACTTGTGGGATACCAATACCAAAGCTTTAGGACACGGATGAAGGGAGGGACAAGACAGGAACCTAAACGGAAGGCACCACTGCTTGCAAAACCTCTCTCCCAAAAATAGCCTCCGAAGAAGCAAAAGCATCAAATTTGGAAAATTTGGAAAAGGTATGAAGCAAAGACCAAGTCGCAGCCTTACAAATCTGTTCAACAGAAGCATCATTTTTAAAAGCCCATGTGGAAGCCACCGCTGTAGTGGAGTGGGCTGTAATTCTTTCAGGAGGCTGCTGTCCAGCAGTCTCATAAGCCAAACGGATGATGCTTTTCAGCCAAAAGGAAAGAGGTAGCCGTAGCCTTTTGAACTCTACGCTTTCCAGCATAGACAACAAACAAAGAAGATTGGCGAAAAACTTTGGTTGCCTGCAAATAAAACTTCAAGGCACAAACCACGTCCAAGTTGTGCAACAGACGTTCCTTCTTAGAAGGATTAGGACACAGAGAAGGAACAACAATTTACTGATTGATATTCCTGTTAGAAACAACCTTAGGGAGGAACCCAGGTTTGGTATGCAAAACCACCTTATCAGCATAGAAAACAAGATAAGGCGAGTCACATTGTAATGCAGATAGTTCAGAAACTCTTCAAGCTGAAGAGATAGCAACTAGAAACAGAACTTTCCAAGATAGAAGCTTAATATCTATGGAATGCATGGGTTCAAACGGAACCCCCTGAAGAACTATAAGAACTAAATTGAGACTCCATGGTGGAGCAACAGGTTTAACACAGGCTTAATTCTAACTAAAGCCTGACAAAAAGCCCGAACGTCTGGGACATCTGCCAGATGCTTGTGCAACAGAATAGACAAAGCAGATATCTGTCCCTTTAATGAACTAGCGAACAATCCTTTTTCCAATCCTTCTTACTCCATGAGTAGCCTTTGGATTCACACCAAAAAGATATTTACGCCATATCTTATGATAGATCTTCCTGGTGACAGGCTTTCGAGCTTGAATCAAGGTATCTATGACCAACTCAGAGAAACCCTGCTTTGATAAAATCAAGCGTTCAATCTCCTAGCAGTCAGTTGCAGAGAAATTAGATTTGGATGCTTGAATGGACCTTGAATCAAAAGGTCCCGTCTCAGTGGCAGAGTCCATGGTGGCAGAGATGACATGTCCACCAGGTCTGCATACCAAGTCCACGCAGGCGCTATCAAAATCACCGAAGCTCTCTCCTGTTTAATTCTGGAAATCAGACGTGGAAGGAGAGGGAAAAGTGGAAACACATAAGCCAGGTTGAATGACCAGGGTACTGCTAGAGCATCTATCAGTACTGCCTGAGGATCCTTTGACCTGGATCCGTAACGAAGAAGTTTGGCGTTCTGACGAGATGCCATCAGATCCAATTTTGATGTGCCCCATAGCTGAACCAGTTGAGCAAACACCTCCGGATGGAGCTCCCACTCCGATGAAAAGTCTGATGACTTAAAAAAACTGCTTCCCAGTTCCCACCCCTGGGATATAGATCGCTGATAGATGGCAAGAGTGAGTCTCTGCCCATCGGATTATCCTGGAAACTTCTATCATCGCCATGGGACTCTTTTTCCCCCCGATGATTGATATAAGCTACAGTCATGATGATGTCCGACTGAAACCTGATGAATCCGGCCGAAGCCAGCTGAGGCCACGCCTGAAGAGCATTGAATATCACTTGTAATTCCAGAATATTTATTGGTAGGAGGGCCTCCTCCTGAGTCCACAAACCCTGTGCTTTCAGGAAATTCCAGACTGCACCCCAGCCCAGTAGGCTGGCGTCCTTCGTCACAATAACCCACGCTGGCCTGCGGAAACATATTCCCCTGGACAGGTGATCCTGTGACAACCACAAAAGGAGAGTCTCTGGTCTCTTGATCCAGATTTATCAGAGGAGATAAATCTGCATAATCCCCATTCCACTGTTTGAGCATACATAGTTGCAGTGGTCTGAGATGCAAGCGAGCAAACGGAACTATGTCCATTGCCGCTACCATAAGTCCGATTACCTCCATACACTGAGCCACTGATGGCTGAGGAATGGAATGAAGAGCTTGGCAGGTGGTTAAAACCTTTGATTTCCTGACCTCCATCAGAAATATTTTCATGTCCACCGAATCTATCAGAGTTCCCAGGAATGGAATAAGAACTGTTTTTCACGTTCACCTTCCACCCATGAGATCTTAGAAAGGCCAACACTAAGTCTGAGGACCGCCAGAAGGGACCCTAGCACCTTTGTGAAGATTATTGGCGCCGTGGCCAACCCGAAGGGAAGAGCCACAAACTGGTAATGCCTGTCCAGAAAGGCAAACCTGAGGAACTGGTGATGATCTTTGTGGATAGGAATGTGTAGATACGCATCCTTTAGATCCACTGTAGTTATATTGACCCTCCTGGATCATTGGTAAAATAGTCTGAATGGTCTCCATCTTGAAGGATGGAACTCTTAGGAATTGGTTTAGGATCTTGAGATCTAGAATTGGTCTGAAGGTTCCCTCTTTTTTGGGAACCACAGATTGGAGTAGAAACCTTGCCCCTGTTCTGTTTTCGGAACTGGACAGATCACTCCCATGGTAAAAAGGTCTTCTACACAGCGTAAGAACGCCTCTGTCTGGTTTACAATAAATTTACTTAGCTTTGGTAGGACTGATATCAGTCAGCAGGATTCCAACAGTGTTTTCTGATACAGGAACAGTTTGAGACATCTTGCAAATGTAAGAGAAAAAACAACATATAAAGCAAAATTATCAATTTCCTTATATGACAGTTTCAGGAATGGGGAAAAAAATGCAAACAGCATAGCCCTCTGACATATAAAAAAAGGCCAGAGGCAAAAGGAATGGGGTCTTAAATAATGAAAAATATTTGTCGCCAAGTATGAAGCACAACAGAAAATATTTTTTGGCGCCAAAGACGTCCGGAAACGGAACACTAGCGTCATAGATGACGCAACCTTGTGAAGGACTCAGCGTCAACTAAGACGCCGTAAATTACAAATTTGCGTCACGAACGTAACTTTCGCGCCTAAAAAATCTCACGCCAAGAATGACACAATAAATTTTGGCATTTTGCGCCCTCGCGAGCCTAATAAAGCCCGCAATTTAAAAAAAGAGTCAATTTGAAAAAGACTAAACCCCAGGTAAGAAAAAAAATTTTTTTCTTAAAAATGCATTTCCCGGATATGAAACCGACAGCATGCAAAAAAAGGAAATATACTGAAACCTAAATCATGGCAAATATAAGTACAATACATATATTTTGAACTTTAAATAAGTGCCAAACCATAGCTGAGAGTGTCTTAAGTAAATGAGAAACTCTCCAAAAGACACCCATCCACATATAGCAGATAGCCAAACCAGTACTGAAACGAGAATCAGTAGAGGTAATGGTATATAAGAGTATATCGTCGATCTGAAAAGGGAGGTAGGAGCTGAATCTCTACGACCGATAACAGAGAACCTATGAAATAGATCCCCGTTAGTATGACCATTGTATTCAATAGGTGATACTCCCTTCACATCCCTCTTACATTCACTGTACTCTGAGAGGAACCAGGCTTCAAAATGCTGAGAAGCGCATATCAACGTAGAAATCTTAGCACAAACTTACTTCACCACCTCCATAGGAGGCAAAGTTTGTAAAACTGAATTGTGGGTGTGGTGAGGGGTGTATTTATAGGCATTATGAGGTTTGGGAAACTTTGCCCCTCCTGGTAAAATTGTATATCCCATACGTCACTAGCTCATGGACTCTTGCCAATTACATGAAAGAAAGAAATACCCCATACATTTTAACCCCTTGAAGTCACATTAAATATTGATATTAAAGGGATACTGAACACTTTTTTTCTTCTTTCATGATTCAGATAGAGCATGCAATTTTAAGCAATTTTCTAATTTACTTTTATCAATTTTTCTTCGTTCTCTTGCCATCTTTATTTGAAAAAGCAAGCATCTAATCTAAGGAGCCAGCACATTTTTTGTTTAGAAAATGGACAGCACTTGTTTATTGGTGCTGTCCAATCAGTAAGGACAACCCAGGTTGTTCACCAAAAATGGGCCAGCATCTAAACATTCTTGCTTTTCAAATAAACAAGAGAATGAAGAAAATTTGATAATAGGAGTTAATTATAAAGTTGATTTGTCTCTTTATCACTGCAGCCTCTAGTTATGACTTAGCATTGGCCCTATCTATGTTGCTCTGCAGTATGACTGATCATTTAAACTTGCCTTCCAACAGTTCCCATATTGACAGCATGCACCTTTCTCCGCTCTTTTTGATACCGGCTTTTTTAGAGGGTATGGGTTTTCTATTGCCCATATTATTATGTTACTATTCGTGCCCTAATGTGTTATATGTGAGTTTTCTGCTATATCTAATCTGCATTCATTGCCCCTTATGATGCACTGACAGTTGTATGTTTTCCGGTGTCTATTTACTGACACGCTGACATAGTCTATTACAATATCAGTAGTTTTGTTCACGGGTTGCTAGGGCAAGCGGACGGCTTTTGTGCTCCTAATTCAAAGCCTGCTGTTCCCGGTCTTTCTGTAACTTGACAGATTGCGGTCTGCTGTCTCAGTTTGCAGGTATGTGCATGACAATAGTAAGTCCTACCATTTATAATCTTTATGTTTAACATGATTACCGCTTTGCCCTGACTGCCACTGACATCGTCTCTTCTTCTATAATATTGTATTTATTTTTTGCAGATTGTCAGTCCTATTTCTTTGCATGAGGACAGTCTTATTAGCTGGTGTTAGGGTCCCTGGTTCCTTACATTGTTGTAACTGTTTTTTGATACAGGTTGTGCTACCCTAGGTCTGTTATACATAATTGTATTTATTCTCTTGGTAATATTGCTCAATTTGTTGTTTGACATGTTTATATACTGGCCGCAAACTTGGCCCATTCAGCAACTTTGGGCTTACTATTAACTGTTTGGTTGGCTTGTTTATCCCATTATTTGTGCCTATACTATGTTCTATCGTATTATAATGACGTATTGCATACATTTGCATGCTGTGTGTCTCTTATCCTGCTGTACATATATGTATATCATTTTAAACACTGTGGTTTATTCTTGGTCAGCCTCATTGGTTGCTAGGGGAGTGTCCACTCTGTGTGGGTGGCACCCTACCTGGAGAGCTAGTGATCGGTTGACCTACCTACTTATGGGTGTCTGGTGTGGGTTTGTGCTTATTGTATCTTTGTATGTCTGAAGAAGGGGCTAACCCCCCCCCCCCCCCAAAACATTCACATTTTGGAATTAAACTTGTGAAAAGTCCTGGTGAGTGCACTCCTCATTTTTTATATATATATATATATATATATATATATATATATATATATATATATATATACACATAGATATACATAGATAGATATATGCACAAACAAATGCACTCTCAGGACTTTCAAAGTTAGAACAATAAAGGTTATTTTTATTGTAACATTTTAGGGTATGTACTACCCTTCATCAGCATAACATCAAGTGAAAACATCAAAGAATATATAAGCAAACACATTGTGTTACAATCACACACACTCCAACCTGTGTATTCTCAAAGTGGCGCCAAACTGAATTGCTGGAACGCACGCCTGCGTTCCACTGTCTCGTGTTGCCGGAGGGACAGTTACGTCACTTCCGGTATCACCGTGTTCTATCGGCTTTATCTAAATGTACATAAATATATGTGTTGTCAAACATAGTGAGTACTAACTTTAATAGCATATCATAGTGAACCTTTAGTGATACTTATACTGGCAACCCTAGTAGCCTATTTACTTATTATAAAAAAACGATTTCTAGTTGCCATGCCAACACTCTTCAACATCCAATTTCAAAGTGCATTGCCATCATATGAAAAATAATTTATAAATGATCAAACATACATTATAGACTAAACGTTTCATAAGTGTACATACACACACAGCTGAGCTTCTTCACTATGTATTATCATGACTTATATGTGCAGGGATGGTATATTAAACGTTACAAGTGGTAACCATGGAAACGTAAACAAAGTGGCATATACGTTAACTTACATTATGCCTGTCAGATTTCTAAGGGGATAATCGTTTACCACAAATATTCACAACACATCATATTGTGGAGGATTATCAAACACCTAAGAAATGGAGCCCACAATATACTGGTACCTGCCCCTTGTTAGTATACTTTATTACCATCCTATCACTGGGATTATTAAAAACAATACTTTAAACACTATGTACACAAAACAATAACTAAAATATAACACTTATGAACTTCATTATCCAATGTACTGTAGGTATAAAACAAATATCCTACGTGGAAAAAAGGAGCCAGTATAGCTAATAGCACAAATCTTCAAACATATAAAGGATCATTATCATTTTAGTGCCTCCTATCCTACTTAGTAGGTAAATAGTTAATAGTGAAGAAACTATACATTTTTTAATTTTTTTTTAAATATTTTTTTTATTAGAGAAATTTCACAGATAACAAAAGAATAAAGATAAGTATCAGCAATATGTAACATCTTCAGTAGTTCAAACATGAAAATAATAACATCAAATATGGTAGCAAAGATTTCTATACATGTGAACTGAAATGGTGCACAAGAAATCAGACTTTTCTCATTTTCAGATTAACAAAACATATGCAAGAATATACTTAGACAAGTAGATAAGAATACTCTCATAGGTTAGTTTATGAAAGGAGAAGTGAAAACCTATAGAGGAGGCAACAGCTAGGGAGATCTTCATTAAGATGGGAGGGAAGGAGGGGTGGTTAAAGTCCGTATAGCTGTACATCTTATCATTTGGGGAATTTTTCCCACCAGGGCGCCCAGATCTCATAGTAAAAGTCAAGTTTATCAAGAACTGAATAAGAATACGCTTCCATTTTCGAGAGAAACTTGACTGTGGCTAGAATCTGAGAAATGGTGGGGGGGAGGGTTGTTTCCATGCTTTCGCAAATTCTAATTTAGTGGACATTAAAATGTAAATAGTTAAGGCTTTACGTGCAGGGGTCAGAGTTGGGAAGTCCAAATGGAGCAGGCAGGTTTGTGGGCTTAGTTTAGGGGTAATACCCAATGAATGTAGTAGGTCCGTAACCTGTAACCAAACTGTGGTGGCTTTGGGGCAGTACCACCAAATGTGAGCCTGCGTGCCCAATTGTCCGCAGTCTCTCCAACAGATAGGGGAGTGGGAGTCATATCTTATGAAGCGTGACCGGTACTAAGTGCCAACGAACTGAAAGTTTGTAATGGAGTTCCCAAAGAGAAGTGCAATGTAATAATTTTTTTGTATATAAAAGTTCTCTGTACCAGGAGTCAGCGTCGGCCGTGAAGTTTAGTTCTGTCTCCCAGGCGATATATTGTGAGATTTTGTGCTGTGAGAAGGGCACTAGGAAAATCTCATAGTGAAATGACAACATCCCCTTTATTTTGTTTGGCTGTGACCATCTCTGCTCCCACACTGTAGTTGGTCTGAGACTTTTCCCAGGGAAACCCCATGACCTCACAATGGAACAAAGACGAAAAGTCTCAAATTTCAAAGAGGTCGGGATTCGTAATTTATTACAAATCGCTAAATGGGAGATACCGCTAGTTTGAATGTAGAGATCGGCAATATAATCTACATCAAAAGAAGACCAGCTTGATATGTGTGAATCCGGGAGGCAAAAAAGGACACTAGCAATCGTTTGTCTCGGGGAAGGATGGGGGGCGATCAAGTTTGAGTGTCTCACCTGATCCCAAAAACGTAGGGTGTCTAGAATCACCGGATGGACAGTGTGTAGACTCTTCCAGTAATGGGACGGTATCCAAGGAAGGTCCGCTAAGGAAAGACCTAAGGGAAGAAGTGATTGCTCCACTCCTCTCCAGGAGGTTGTGCTGTCTCTATGACCCCATTCCATGAGATGTGTTAAGCGAGCGGCTTGATAGTAAAGAATGATATTTGGCATACCTAATCCACCTCGGTCGCTAGGTCTCTGAAGGGTCTGTCTTGAGGTTCGGGGTTTCTTATCTTTCCAAATATAGCAGGTGATAAGACCTTGAAGTTTATTAAGAATTGGCCTAGGTATATTAATCGGGATAGAATGAAACAGGTAGGTGATCTTTGGTATAAACGACATTTTGATAGCTGCGATCCTACCTGTCCAGGAAATTTCACGATACTCCCAAGTATCCAATAGTTTTTTCCATTCCGGGAGTCTCTCTGTAAAGTTTCTGAGTATAACTAAAGGGACACTTGGGGAGAGGTGGGTACCTAATAGCTTAAGAGAGCTGGGGGACCATTTAAATTGATATTTACTCCGCAAGAAGAGAAGGTCGTTAGATGGTATGTTAATATGTAGAGCGTCGGTTGTAGATAAATTGAGCTTGTAATAGCTGAGACTTTCAAACCTAGAGATGATTTTAAATACAGCTGAGAGTAACCTAGTTGGGTCCGTAAGTAAAAGTGTTACATCATCTGCATATAGGGAGATGGTGTGGCGAAGTGACCCAATCGGAAATCCAGAAATATCAGGATCTGATAGCCTGTGCGAGTGGCTCGTTAGAAAGGGCAAACAGGAGAGGAGAGAGGGGGCAGCCCTGTCTCGTCCCATTTGAGATGACAAAACTATCGGATTGGAAACCAATTCCCTTGACTCTGGCAGTCGGGTTGGAGTAGAGGGCCTGTACTGATACAATAAATTTCTCTGGGATTCTGAACACTCGAAGGGTTTCCCATAGGTACTCCCACCTCACCCTATCAAAGGCTTTCTCAGCGTCAAGTGACAGGGCTAACGTGGGTATATCTCCTCTTTTATACTCAATCAGAATATCAAGTACATGCCTCATGGCGTCTGGACCTTCTCTTTGGGGTATGAACCCCACTTGGTCTGGGTGGACCAAAGTGGGGATAATGCGAGCCAGTCTGTTTGCTAATATCTTAGCATATATTTTGGTGTCTATATTGAGCAATGAAATCGGGCAGTAACTTCCACAATCCTGTGGGTCCTTACCAGGTTTTGGGATGGTCGTTATTGAAGCCTCAAGGAATTCCTTTCGGAAACTGCCTTTGTTCTGGACTTCATTAAAAACTCTACAAAGAATTGGGGAAATTTGAAGTGAATAAAATTGATAGAATTGGCTTGTAAAGCCATCAGGGCCCGGTGATTTCGCTAACTTAAGGTCTCTAATACCCAGAGAAACTTCCTCAAGGGTAATCAGGGAGGTCAAAGCTGCGGATTCCGATCGATCCAATTGGGGAAGATTTAGCGTATTCAAATAACTACGCGTTTTATCCAAGTTAAGAGTTGCAGTGGTGTCCGAGGATTTTAAGTTATAAAGGTGATGATAGAAATTTTTGAAAGCTTCACCAATTGCTGAGGGGGACGTAATACATCTGTTACCAAGATTAATGGAAGCTATTTTGGCTTGTGCCATCCTATTTCTTAATTTCCTGGCTAATAATACCGAAGTTTTATTACTACTATGGTAGTAAACTTGTTTGAGTCTCTCTAATGCAATCTGGGTTTTATTGACTTCTAAGGACCTTATCTGCTTGGTTATCTCTAAGATTTGAGAGTTTATTGGGGTGGAGTAATCAGTAGAGAGTTCAAGTTTCAGGGTTCTAAGTTGCCAGTTAAGAGACGCTAGTGAGGCTCCCTGTGCCTTCTTGATTTGGGAGGTCTTTCCAATGAAGAAACCTCTGAGGTATGCCTTCAGGGCGGCCCAAATTACTTCCTCCGACATTAGAGTGGTGCGATTTTCCCTTAGGAAATCAGTAATTACTGCTAGGGTTTCTACCTTGATAGTGGGGGTAGTAACTAAATAATCCCTAAGGCGCCATATGTAATGGCTATTGGACGATGGGAGGGTTCCCCATTGTCACTGTCACTGAGTCATGGTCCGACCATGATATCGCAGAGATCGTCGCATCAGCGAACGTGTCTAGAAGACGAGCGCTTAGAAAAAAGAAATCAATCCTAGAATGTGATTTATGGGGGGCAGAATAGAAAGTGAATTCTCTTTCACCTGGGTGGATCGCTCTCCATACGTCATATAAATCGTTTTATATTCCCCACACAAAATAACAAGGGCACTATTAAGGCAAAACTTCTCACTTATCTTAGTCTTAGTAGATACTTATTAGGTCAGTATCCTTATTTATTTATATTGTGAGAAGTGGTGCTAGCATTAATTACTTGAACTCCACAAACCATTGGGATCCAGAATCCCTGAAAGAGAAATGCTTGGATAGCACTCTGTGCCCAGACTATATAAGTAGAGGCATTGCTAATTAAAATATAACTTTTATTTACTTTATTAAAAAATGGGTGAACACAAAAACATTTAAAATTTCCTCTATCGTGAGTAGCTGTATAATGTGTGAGATTTATTATTCTCAATTTGGCCTGATACCAATTAATTTATTATTTGGTCTCACTGTATCATTAATACCATTCAAGAGATGATTTTATATCGAGGTTGTGGTGGGATTATGTTACACTAGTAGTAACTTGTTAGTAATCACATTCTAATCTTGGTGAAGTCACCTCCCAAATAATGAAGTTATCAGGTGGATTCTGTTATGTTTTAATTCAAGCTGACATACTGTGGCACATTAGCACTCCATATTGCTAGAAGGGTGGAATGGGACAGTTTAATTCTTATAGGCTATAATAATTATCTAATTTGAGATGAACTACAATTCATCTTATTTTATGGTGTACACTGTGTGTAAATAAAATGGTGCCCACCTCTGTTTCACTATTATTTGTCTCAGTGTGTCTCTATGCACATGAACGACCTGTAATCTAGCTTGAATGTTTTACCCACAGTAGGCACCTCATTCCAACATTTGTGATAGCTGTGTTATTTTATCTTAAATTACAATGTAGGTGTCTTGTTATAGAACCTTATTTAAACATATGTTGTATCTGTATTATTTGCTTTACTTTTTATATTTGATCCCAATGTAGGTATCTTGTTATAGAACCTTATTCCAATGGTTACTATAACTTATCAAATTTGTAACTTGTATAAAGTAGTGTGTTCTATTAGTGCACACTGTGTTTGAATATTCAATTAGGGCTAAACAATGTATACATACACAGGAAATTATTCCAAATAGAATTTGTAGCTAGCCTCAATGTTTCAGCACAACATTGTACAGTATCTGAGCATTGAATTTGCCCAGTGCAGTTATTTTATAAAACCTTGTTCCAATGGTTGCTATAACTTATGGGATTTGTAACTTATGTTGAATGGTTGGTTCTATTGGTGTACACTGTGTTAATTGAAATGTTCAATTTAGGCTACAGAACATATATACAGGAGATTTATTCAAGTAGAAAATATAACTGGCATCAATATTCTTGCACACATATCTGAGCATTAGATTTACCCAGTGCGGTTGTTAACCAATATTTTTCTTTGTCCTCCAGCTACTAATCATTACTGTACAGTGTAACCACTATTTATCTTTATCAGGTACTGCCATCAGTTGTTCGTCTCATATACGCTTGTAACATGAATTGCTACATATGTTGCACACCCAAATCATACACACATCATTCAATATCCTTGTAGCTTTTAAATAAAGGTTATATCTGTCCCGGTATCTCTTCCTATAATGAGAAGTGTTTATCTGTTCTGGTGTGTAATCCGGTGATTAGTTATTGTTGGATGCTTTAAGCTATATTGGCTCCATTGTGTAATTAAACTAATCTGTTTTCTGATTACATACTGCAGCTGTTTACATATCGGGATAAGTTGGTATATGTAATATTAAGATAGATACAATTATTAACTCAAATGTTTATGGATAGTGCTGTGTGCTATCATTAAGGTTAACGTTAGTTATATCGAAATAGTATGGACTAGTACTGTGTCCCAATGCTCACTGATTGCTCTCCACTATAGTGCAATCTAACACTCACAACCTCCTTTGCGGCTAAGCCGTCAACTATTATTGCGGTATTATTGAAGGTATTTAGAACTACGATAGACTTCTATTAAAACATACAACAATTGCAGGACCCCATTGTCCCACACAACCCCCCTGACGCGTTTCGCCTGTTTAGGCTTTGTTTGAGTCTCTCTAATGCAATCTGGGTTTTATTGACTTCTAAGGACCTTATCTGCTTGGTTATCTCTAAGATTTGAGAGTTTATTGGGGTGGAGTAATCAGTAGAGAGTTCAAGTTTCAGGGTTCTAAGTTGCCAGTTAAGAGACGCTAGTGAGGCTCCCTGTGCCTTCTTGATTTGGGAGGTCTTTCCAATGAAGAAACCTCTGAGGTATGCCTTCAGGGCGGCCCAAATTACTTCCTCCGACATTAGAGTGGTGCGATTTTCCCTTAGGAAATCAGTAATTACTGCTAGGGTTTCTACCTTGATAGTGGGGGTAGTAACTAAATAATCCCTAAGGCGCCATATGTAATGGCTATTGGACGATGGGAGGGTTCCCCATTGTCACTGTCACTGAGTCATGGTCCGACCATGATATCGCAGAGATCGTCGCATCAGCGAACGTGTCTAGAAGACGAGCGCTTAGAAAAAAGAAATCAATCCTAGAATGTGATTTATGGGGGGCAGAATAGAAAGTGAATTCTCTTTCACCTGGGTGGATCGCTCTCCATACGTCATATAAATCGTACTGCTTAATTAAGTTTTGGAAAGCTGTTGATAGGGGGTGTAACGCCCTATCCAATGTGGAGATTGGGGGGCCTGCTCTATCTGATAACGGATCCCATATGAGGTTGAAATCCCCTCCCCAAACCCATTCTCCCTGCGACACGGCCGACACTGACTCCAGTAAACGTCTAAGAAATTTAATCTGTCCCGAATTGGGTGTGTAGATATTTACCAAGGTATATATCTTAGAGTTAAGTTTGCAAATCAGTATTATGAAACGTGCCAGTGGGTCTCGTTCTATATAAATGGGTTCATATACAGTTGAAGAGCTGATAAGAATTGCAACTCCTCTTGACTTGGAGTGAAAAGAAGCTGTAACAACTACAGGAAATTTTCTGTAAGAGTGTGTGGCACTTAGGTTGGCTTGCCAGTGTCTCTCCTGAATGAAGACTACGTCTATTTTATTACGACGGAGCATATTAAATAGTAAACTACGCTTGGTTGGGGAGTTAAGGACTTGAGTATTGAGAGTCATAAATTGTAATCGTGACATTATGGGTGTGATTAGTTTTCCTCTAGGTCTTATCTCAAAGAACTATGAGAGTATACAAGAGAGATAGAGAAGAAAAAAGAGAGCCAAAGATATTTCAGTCTTTAATCTGAAAGTGTTTATTTTTTGTGCAAAGGGAGGGGGATGCAGCGGGCGAGAGCCGCTCATAAGTTGGGGGGTAACGGGGAGTAAAAAGGAGAAGGATAATGGGGGACTGGAGATGCTTAGATAATGGACTGTTAGAATACCGTTAATGTGGTGTAGGTAGAGAGGTGTAGACCAAAAAGGGAAAGAGAAGTAGAGAGAGGGTAGAAATAAAATACAATAAAACAGAGATAGGGGGAATATAAAAATAAAATAAGAGGTGAGGGGTTGGGGACAAAGTATATGAATTGGTGTCTATAGAAACTATTACCCCAAATTTGTGGCTATAGGTCACCTGGGATTCCGATAGGATTGTGCCTGAGGAGGTGGGGTGGGAGAGCTTGGGTTTTAACTAGGAGAGCATAAAGGGGGGGTGCCAGAGCTGGGACCCTGCTCCACTCTACAAGCTAAAGTTCAGAAGAGGAGAGGCTAAAAGAGAGTAAAAGGGTACTACTATTTATAGAAAACTGACAAGGAACATGATTATTATGTAACAAAGAAGAACAAAAAAAAAATAAAATAAAAAAATACATATATATATATATATAAATGCATAGAACTTTTCAAACATTTCAAACTTACACTTCAATACTCGGGCAAGGCTCGTATATAAGTGTGAATTCTAGAGGGGGCTAGTTAGAGAGTTAATGTCATATCTCACGTGTGACGGGTATGCTTATAATATAGAGACTGGAATTTATACGACCAGTACCTTTCTCTCAGAATTATTAAAACACTATACCAATCGTGTCTCAACTCAAGTAGCTAATGCTGGCGGGTGAGGAGGTGGGCGTGGATAAGTGGATTAGAGTAGCACTTGTGGTCTCTGTTTTGAGATATTACAGTAAGGAGGGAAGGGAACAGGATGTGGAGATATAAATGGCGGAGGTATATACTAGGGTCATAATCTCAGAGTTTATATATAAGAGGTCTTAAGTTACCCTTTACAATAAGTGAAAATAAAAGCCGGTGGGTGGGTTAAAAACTTTAATAAATCTAACTATGTGTATAAATCTGTACGGCTATGAAGGAGCTAGGTGACTCAGTAGGGTGTGGGTTGACGTGTATTACATGACTAAGTTGTAGGGAACTAGCAGGGTAGCCTATTAGTATCCTCCCTAGATAAGCTCTTAAGTTAGTGGCTAATCTTGAGTCTATGAGCCAGCCCATAAAATATTGTAGATCTGAACTGGGGGACGTCCGCGGGGGGACGGTCCGACAGCAAATTCAATGATCATGAAGAAAACACATAACATGTAAGGTAATCTAACTATAAACTTAGAACACAGTAAATATCAAGTATTACAAGCTAAACAGATACAAATTAGCAATGAAACCGATACATTACATTACCCATCCAACTTCTCTGTTTCCGGTAGTTACATGTCCAGAGGTATCAGACTATAATACCACATGGGTCAAGTCCTTCGTAGGAAATATAAGTGGAATGGTTAATAATTAGGGAAATCAAGAGCCGGGGGCTCAGAAGAGTTCAGTGGTGGTGCTCTGTAACACATGAGTGTTTTTGAGATGTCCCTTTTACGGTCAAGAGTCCTTCGGTGGTGGGAGTGAAGTAGCACTCCTGGAAGACTGAAAGTTGAAGGTCTGATGTGCTGGTCGCCAAACTGGTGCGGTTACGTTGAGTTTCTTCGGTTGTTCATGGATGGTAGGAGGCTGATTATCAGATGAGAGGAGTTTCAGAGATTGCATGATCTGGAAGCCTTGTTCTAGGGTTGTGATGGTGTAAGACGTATCATTGTATTGGAAGAATAGACGAACAGGGAACCCCCACCTGTACTTGATATTGTTGTTGCGAAGGCAATGGGTGACTTGGTAAAATAGTCTTCTTCTGGATAAAGTGTGGGATGAAAGGTCTGGGTAGATCTGTATTTCTTGAAACGGGTCCTTCAGGTTTTTATTTTGGAATGATGCCCTGAGGACTTTTTCTTTAAACGTGAAATAATGTAGTCGTATAATCACGTCTCTTGCCGACCCTGCAGGGGCACCTCTTGGCCTAAGAGCTCTATGAGCCCGGTCTATAAGGTTTTCCTGTTAAGTAGTAGAGCCCAGAAGTTCTGTTAAAAGGTTCTGCAGGTAATTGGGTAGATCAGCCGGACTAATATCCTCAGGGACACCCCTGATTCTGAGGTTGTTCCGACGAGATCTATCTTCTTGGTCGGCTAACTTGGTTTCTAATCCAGAAATCATTTCAGCTAATGACTGAACATAAATTAACAAGTTGGAGTGATCTACATGTAAATCTTCCTTCTTTTTTTCCAGCGATTCTGTTCTCTCCCCTAGCAATGATATATCTTGCTTCAACTCAGAGACCAACGTCTTGAGCTTGTGTTTCAGAGATGAGTAATGTGAGTCCATTTTACTTGAGAGTTCCTTGATGGATTCAAGAATTGATGAGGAGTGAATTGCTCTCTCTGTGGAGTGAGATAGAGCTCTAGAAGGCTCTTTGGTAGACGTGATTGAATCCCTTGAATCTTTGTCAGATAGATCTTGCTCAAATGAATTCTTGCTAGAGAAATTATCTGAAAGGGTCCATTTTGGCAGGCCACCATGTTTCTGCTTCTTTCTTTGTGAGTGAGCCATCTTACAAAGGATCAGATAGTGGGTTCAATGAGTTCCTGAAGTACGTATTAGAGAGTGCTTCAATGTTGAAGAGTAGAGCAGGGGATGTGTGTCCGGCACCCTCTAGGGGAAGCGCCTAGCCCAGCATGGAGAGGTGGTCTATTGGCTAGAAATTCGGTACTTGATCTGGGGTAGGTCTCGGAGTTTCTGGAATATCTTCCTTACTAGGTCACCTTATTGTTAGGAAATGATATTCTAGTTAAGGCTTCTTTACAGGTCTCCTCTCTCCCCAGGGGATTGCTCTCTTCCAAGCGAGTAGGGAGAAAGGTGTTAAGGGATATAACCCGTGGGCAAAGTGGGCCAATGGGAAAGGGGGGGGGGGGAGAGAGAGTGGTTAGATATTGTATTGAATAAATTCACACGTAGTGTAGAAGGCTTGACAAGATGTTGGAGTTTACAAGAGTTTGATCTTAGGAATAAATAATCCTAGAAGTGCTTGTAGAGAATTATCCTGTGTCCATAACAGGGGGAGGTATTCTTTAGGGTATTTTAGTTGAGGAAGGTAGGGGGAGGGGAGGGTGAGCAAGAGAGTTCCAACTTGGGGATAGATCAATTTGCTTGTAAATTTCTATGACTGTCGCTGTAGTAAACTGTGGCTAGAGCTGTAAAATAGGTCTAATCCTCCTGGCCAAAGGCGCCCCCCCAGTTAAGACAGCCACAAGAAAATTGTAATAGTCACTGAATCCTAACAATCGCCTAGAGCGACATATACAGTCATAACTGGTCCCAAACTATGTAAAAAGCAAGTGGAATGACTGCCAATAAGCTTATATGCGGTTAAATTGTGCAAAATTAGGATTTTGGAGCCTGGTGTTTCTTTGCAAGGTTCACTGAGGGCAGTGGAGGGATGAGAGGTGAATGTGTGAGGAGATAATACCTCTCTAACTTAATGTATCCCCCACTGCTTTGAGGCGGTTAGTCCTGTGGTTAATAAAATCCCCACGTGGGAGAATAGCCTTGGGTAGATAGAATGTGCTTTTAGGCTTTTTGGTGAAGGTAATATTACAGGAATGTGCAGTGTATTATCCTGTTCACAGTATTTGATAACAGCCAAGTAGAATGTAGCTTGGAGCACTGAGGGTTAAACTGCATGGGGTAGATTATGTGTAAAAACAAAAGTCCCCCTTCTTGGTTTACTATAGAAAGTAACAGTCTTACCCTTAAGGCTGATGCGGTAGGGTCTCTAGGTATCTCCACAGTGTTTAAAGTCACCGGGTCCTCTCCGGTGTTTGGAAGGCAATGGGAGCCAGGCCTAGAGGGAGAAGCAGTAAGCTGAGGCAGGCTGCTTGCCGGTGTGGCGTAGTTGCACGTTACAGCTGGGGGTCGGGTGTCTGTTGTGCAGGCGGCACTACCCAGGAGAACCTTTGAGTGAGTCGGTGCGGTTACGTTCTCCTAGTAACCGTTAACAGGCAGCGGCTCTTCACCGGTATTACGGATGAGGGATGAGACAGAGTGCGGTAGAAGTCAGGAGACCAGATGCAGCTGAAGCCCAAATGCCAGAGGGCCTATTCCGATCTGTCTCACACTATCCTCTTGAGCGGGTCCGGAAGTTCAGCACTTACAGCGCTGCAGGTTATGGCGCAGTTAAAAGGTCTCAGCTAATTTAGGCTAAACGGCTCTTCAGAAAATCAATCTAGTGCCCATATAAGTCAAGCTGATGTCTTCTAAGTGTTAAGGATATGTTGGGAGCAAAATAAAAAGGAAAAAAGTAGAATAAAGAGGTTAAAATAAAACTTGGTCTACAGAGCTCCTGTATAGTGTGACCACTAAGTAGCGTGGCAAGCTCCGCCCCCAACTATACATGTTTTTAATGATATGATCAAATACTATCAGTGTTAAGTGGTGCTTGCACCCTTGAATGCATATGGACCTCAACAACCCTGCATCTACGTAGAACACCAGATGAATATTATGACAAAGGAGATAGCCAAGGTGTATGATATACAGAATACCTATACATATACAAGTCTATGGACCTTCTTAATGCTCCCTAGATGCACGAAAAGGGTGGCTAATTGAGTGACCTCCCAAGTGGCGTAGACTAGCCCACAACCGCCGGGGCATCAACTGTCACAGAGGATATGGGCCACCGGAACAAGGAACTGTCCTGAGCCCCACACTGTGAAACCAACAGACTGAACCCCACGGTAAGTCACAACACCACGGGCTAGCACCCCAGGTAGGTATCTCACCCGCATGATCTAGGTAAGGAGTTTAAAGTCCGGTGCCGAATTGAGACCACCAGGATGTATTGTGCCAAGTCTGTATATCCATTGGGCTTCACGCAACAGCAACAACTTATTTCTGTTGCCACCTCTGTCTGGTATCTGTACATGATGTATCAAGATGTATCTTATTGAAGACACCGCATGGCGCATCTTGGCACAGTGCCTCGCCACCGGCTGATCTGAGTCGCCTTTTTCCAAAGCCACACGGATGGCTCTCCTGTGGTTTGCCACACGCTCTGAGTGTCCCACTCATTTTCCCAACATGCTCACTTGAACACGGGCAGAGTAATAAGTACACTACATGCGTGGTAGTGCATGTCAGTGAGTGGCGGATAGTATAATTTTTGTTAGAATGAGGATGGTGAAAGGTCTTTGTATTAATCAGTCCATTGCATGTAGTGCAGCCCAGGCAGTGATATGAGCCTTTGTTGTTTACTTGGCTATGTTTCTGGTAGCTGGATTTTGGGTCTGTTCTAACAAGCATGTCCCTTAGATTAGTGCCTCTCCGATACCCAATCATTGGTGCCAGATTCTTGGCAAACTGCAGTTTTGAATCTGACGCAACCATCGGCCAATGGGTCCTCAGTATGTGTCCTGCATTAGTTGTAGTGGGTGCAAATGTAGTAGCCATAATCAATTTGCCCCCAGTGGTTTTACGTTGCTTTTCTATAATCAATTCCTCTTGAGACAGTGTTGATACCTCCTCTAAGATGTTTTGGACCACCTGAGGTTTATAGCCCCTCTGCAGGAATCTGTCCCTTACTCTGGACAGCTGGGAGATCCCTACCTCTCTGTTAGAATTGTTCCGTATTGTTCTGATCATTTGTGATCTCACAATTCCCTTCAGAAGTGCCAGTGGATGGCAACTCTTTGCTCTTAGTAGTGATTTCTATCAGTGGGCTTACTGTAAACTGTTGTGCCTATTTTGTTGCCCTTAAAGATGTTTAAGTCAAGAATATGTATCTCCCTGCTATTATGTGTTAGCTTAAATCTAACCATTGTGTCTGTACTATTGATGGTATGAAACCAAAAAAAATTTTATCTTCAAATTGCTGGCACCGCAATGGGCTCTTGAATGGCCCCTGCGTATGCCAATATCTTCATGTCACATTTTGAAAAACATCATTTATGGGGCAAATGTGACGAGTCTATTACCTTCTATAGAAGGTATATAGACTACGTTTTCCAGATTTGGCGTGGGAGGCAACAAGAGATCCAGGAATTGTTTCATACCATCAATAGTACAGACACAACAGTTAGATTTAAGCTAACACATAACAGCAGGGAGATACATTTTCTTGACTTAAACATCTTTATTGAGGGCAACAAAATAGGCACAACATTGTACTGTAAGCCCACTGATAGAAATTCACTACTAAGAGCAGAGAGTTGCCATCCACCGGCACTTCTGAAGGGAATTGTGAGATCACAAATGATTGGAACAATACGGAACAATTCTAACAGGGAGGTAGGGATCTACCAGCTGTCCAGAGTAAGGGACAAATTCCTGCAGAGGGGCTATAAACCTCAGGTGATCCAAAACATCTTAGATGAGGCATCAACACTGTCAAGAGGAATTGATTATAGAAAAGCAACGGAAAACCACTGGGGGAAAATTGATTATGGCTACTACATTTGCACCCACTACAACTAATGCAGGACACATACTGAGGACCCATTGGCCGATGGTTGCGTCAGATTCAAAACTGCAGTTTGCCAAGAATCTGGCACCAATGATTGGGTATAGGAGAGGCAATAATCTAAGGGACATGCTTGTTAGAACAGACCCAAAATCCAACTACCAGAAACATAGCCAAGAAAACATCAAAGGCTCATATCGCTACCTGGGCTGCACTACATGCAATGGACTGATTAATACAAAGACCTTTCACCATCCTCATTCTAACAAAAAAATATCTATCCGCCACTCACTGACATGCACTACCACGCATGTAGTGTACTTATTACTCTGCCCATGTTCAAGTGCGTATGTTGAGAAAACGAGTGGGACACTCTGAGAGCGTATGGCAAACCACAGGAGAGCTATCCATGTGGCTTTGGAAAAAGGCGACTCAGATCAGCTGGTGGCGAGGCACTGTGCCAAGATGCGCCATGCGGTGTCTTCAATAAGATACATCTTGATAGATCATGTACCGATACCAGACAGAGGTGGCGACTGAAATAAGTTGTTGCTGTTGCATGAAGCCCAATGGATACACAGACTTGGTACAATACATCCTGGTGGTCTCAATTCGGCACTTGACTTTAAACTCCTTATCTAGAGCATGCGGGTGAGATACCTACCTGGGGTGCTAGCCTGTGGTATTGTGACTTACCGGAGGGTTCAGTCTGGCGGTTTCAGTGTGGGGCTCAGGACAGTTCCTTGTTTCGGTGGCCCATATCCTCTGTGACAGTTGATGCCCCGGCGGTTGTGGGCTAGTCTATGCCACTTGGGATGTCACTCAACCAGCCACCCTTTTGTGCATCTAGGGAGCATTAAGAAGGTCCATAGACTTGTATATGTATAGGTATTGTGTATATCATACACCTTGGGTATCTCCTTTATGTCATAATATTCATCTGGTGTTCTACGTAGATGCAGGGTTGTTGAGGTCCATATACTATCTTTGGTCTCACAGAATGTAAATTGATCTGAGGTCCATATGCATTCAAGGGTGCAAGCACCACTAAACACTGATAGTATTTGATCATATCATTAAAAACATGTATAGTTTCTTCACTATTACTTAACTATTTACCTACTAAGTAGGATAGGAGGCACTAAAATGATAATGATCCTTTATATGTTTGAAGATTTGTGCTATTAGCTATACTGGCTCCTTTTTTCCACGTAGGATTTGTTTTATACCTACAGTACATTGGATAATGAAGTTCATAAGTGTTATATTTTAGTTATTGTTTTGTGTACATAGTGTTTAAAGTATTGTTTTTAACAACCCCAGTGATAGGATGGTAATAAAGTATACTAACAAGGGGCAGGTACCAGTATATTGTGGGCTCCATTTCCTAGGTATTTGATAATCCTCCACAATATGATGTGTTGTGAATATTTGTGGTAAACGATTATCCCCTTAGAAATCTGACAGGCATAATGTAAGTTAACGTATATGCCACTTTTGTTTACGTTTCCATGGTTACCGCTTGTAATGTTTAATATACCATCCCTGCACATATAAGTCATGATAATACATAGTGAAGAAGCTCAGCTGTGTGTGTATATACACTTATGAAACGTTTAGTCTATAATGTATGTTTGATCATTTATAAATTATTTTTCATATGCTGACAATGCACTTTGAAACAGGATGTTGAAGAGTGCTGGCATGGCAACTAGAAATCGTTTTTTTATAATAAGTAAATAGGCTACTAGGGTTGCCAGTATAAGTATCTCTAAAGGTTCACTATGATATGCTAATAAAGTTAATACTCACTATGGCCTAGATTTAGAGTTCGGCGTTAGCCGTGAAAACCAGCGTTAGAGGCTCCTAACGCTGGTTTTAGGCTACCGCCGGTATTTGGAGTCACTCAAAATAGGGTCTAATACTAACACCCCCCTAAGTTAAATATAATTTAAATCTAACGAAATTAATTAACTCTTATTAAATAAATTATTCCTATTTAAAGCTAAATACTTACCTGTAAAATAAATCCTAATATAGCTACAATATAAATTATAATTACATTGTAGCTATTTTAGGATTAATATTTATTTTACAGGCAACTTTGTAATTATTTTAACCAGGTACAATAGCTATTAAATAGTTAAGAACTATTTAATAGTTACCTAGTTAAAATAATAACAAAATTACCTGTAAAATAAGTCCTAACCTAAGTTATAATTAAACCTAACA